>NW_028270188.1:52282814-52370314 GCF_037043375.1 Chiloscyllium plagiosum
GAGTGTGAATCTCAATCTCCCTCCCACTCCCCAGTCACAGCAGGGTGTCCCGTCTATGAGACCCACTGCAGCCAGGCTCCTTAGACAGCACCTTCCCAAACCCCGTCACCTCTACCCCCCTGGACGGGGGGGGTGGGGGATGCAGAAACACGGGGGACACCAGCCCCTCTGTGACCCCCCTCACACACACACCGTCCGGGGGTCAGAATCCTGGGGCTCCCCCCTCTAATGGGGGCTCTGTGTCCCTACACCACACGGTGGGGGGGAAGGGGGAGAGGGGAAATGGAGCAATTCAGGATGGCGGCTCGCCCCCTCTCTCCGCCTTGTCAAGGGGATGGGGGTAATTGGGGGGCAATGGGGTAATAGATGTTGGGCCCAGTCAGAGACACTCACCTCCCTCAGCGAGTCGATAAAATTCCCAGATTCGGAGACTCGGGTTTCTCCGAAATGTTCGATCCAACTCCTTTAACATTTGTCAGTGACAGATACATCAGAAACAGCTGCTCTCGCAGTATACACCCTCCGCCCGGCTCCTCCCTATCACAGTCACCTCCTCCAGCCCCTACACCCCCTCCCTATCTCTGTCACCCCCTCCAGCCCCTACACTCCCTCCCTATCTCTGTCATTCCCTCCAGCCCCTACACTCCCTCCCTATCTCTGTCACCCCCTCCAGCCCCTACACCCCCTCCCTATCTCTGTCACCTCATCCAGCCTCTACACCCCCTCCCTATCTCTGTCACCCCCTCCAGCCCCTACACCCCCTCCCTATCTCTGTCACCCCCTCCAGCGCCTACACCCCCTCCCTATCTCTGTCACCCTCCTCCAGCCTCCTACACCCCCTCCCTATCACCGTCACCTCCTCCAGCCTCCTACACCCCCTCCCTATCTCTGTCACCTCATCCAGCCTCTACACCCCCTCCCTATCACCGTCACCTCCTCCAGCCCCTACACCCCCTCCCTATCTCTGTCACCTCCTCCAGCCCCCTACACCCCCTCCCTATCTCTGTCACCCCCTCCAGCCCCCTACACCCCCTCCCTATCACCGTCACCTCCTCCAGCCCCTACACCCCCTCCCTATCCCTGTCACCCCTCCAGCCCCCTACACCCCCTCCCTATCACCGTCACCTCCTCCAGCCCCTACACCCCCTCCCTATCTCCGTCACCTCCTCCAGCCTCTACACCCCCTCCCTATCTCCGTCACCTCCTCCAGCCTCTACACCCCCTCCCTATCACCGTCACCTCCTCCAGCCCCTACACCCCCTCCCTATCACCGTCACCTCCTCCAGCCTCTACACCCCCTCCCTATCTCTGTCACCCCCTCCAGCCCCCTACACCCCCTCCCTATCACCGTCACCCCCTCCAGCCCCTACACCCCCTCCCTATCACCGTCACCTCCTCCAGCCTCCTACACCCCCTCCCTATCACCGTCACCTCCTCCAGCCCCTACACCCCCTCCCTATCTCCGTCACCTCCTCCAGCCTCTACACCCCCTCCCTATCACTGTCACCTCCTCCAGCCTCTACACCCCCTCCCTATCACCGTCACCTCCTCCAGCCCCTACACCCCCTCCCTATCACCGTCACCTCCTCCAGACCCCTACACCCCCTCCCTATCTCTGTCACCCCCTCCAGCCCCCTACACCCCCTCCCTATCACCGTCACCTCCTCCAGCCCCTACACCCCCTCCCTATCACCGTCACCTCCTCTAGCCCCCTACACCCCCTCCCTATCACCGTCACCTCCTCCAGCCCCCTACACACCCCCTCCCTATCTCTGTCACCCCCTCCAGCCCCCTACACCCCCTCCCTATCTCTGTCACCCCCTCCAGCCCCCTACACCCCCTCCCTATCACCGTCACCTCCTCCAGCCCCTACACCCCCTCCCTATCACCGTCACCTCCTCTAGCCCCCTACACCCCCTCCCTATCACCGTCACCTCCTCCAGCCCCCTACACACCCCCTCCCTATCTCCGTCACCTCCTCCAGCCTCTACACCCCCTCCCTATCTCTGTCACCCCTTCCAGCCCCTATACCCCCTCCCTATCTCTGTCACCCCCTCCAGCCCCTATACCCCCTCCCTATCTCTGTCACCCCCTCCAGCCCCTACACCCTCTCCCTATTACCATCACCCCCTCCAGCCCCCTACACCCCCTCCCTATCTGTCACCCCCCTCCAGTCCTTTACATCCCCTCCCTATCTCTGTCACCCCCTCCAGCCCCTACATCCCCTCCCTATCTCTGTCACCTCCTCCAGCCCCTGCACCCCCTCCCTATCTCTGTCACCCCCTACACCCCCTCCCTATCTCTGTCACCTCCTCCAGCCCCTGCACCCCCTCCCTATCTCTGTCACCCCCTACACCCCCTCCCTATCTCTGTCACCCCCTACACCCCCTCCCTATCTCTGTCACCCCCTCCAGCCCCTACACCCCCTCCCTATCTCTGTCACCCCCTCCAGCCCCTGCACCCCCTCCCTATCTCTGTCACCCCCTCCAGCCCCTACACCCCCTCCCTATCTCTGTCACCCCCCTCCAGCCCCTACACCCCCTCCCTATCTCTGTCACCCCCCTCCAGCCCCCTGCACCCCCTCCCTATCTCTGTGTTGGTGTGGTGCAGTGACACACTCTGACCACCAGCTGTCACTGTTGCCCCAGTGGTGGGAATGGGGTCACCCCATGCCCCCAAAATGGTGGATTGTGAGGGGCACAGGGCGGGGGTCATCCTTGGGGAGAGCGATAGCCCCTTGGCACCGAAGTGCGATCCTAATTCCCCTTGGCATGCCAGGCAGATGTTGACTCTCGAGATTTGTGGGGAAGACCCCCCCCCCCCACGGACTGACCCTCCCTCTCCCCAGGCTTTTCACAGGGTGTGGGTGGGGTAAACCTGGCCCCTTTTACCCCTTCTGGGACACCCCGTTGAACTCTGCCAGCCTGAATCTGGCCCGGAAATCTTCCCTTAGTCGCCGACAGTTCCCATTCGGCCCATTGTACCAATCATGGGCCACGCTCTGAAGGCTTCTGCTGCCTTGACATCGCCAGTGCCCCGGTCAAGGGTCATCACCGTGGCGATCCTCCCATTTGCTCCCCTCCCCTCTCCAATTATCCCATTCCCCTCCCACTACCCCCATTCCCCCGAAATACCCCAATTCCCCTCCAATTACCCCTATTCCCCTCCAATTCCCCCATTCCCCCAAAATACCCCCATTCCCCTCCAGTTACCCCATTCCCCCCAAATACCCCAATTCCCCTCCAATTACCCCCATTCCCCTCTAACTTCCCCCATTCCCCCCAATTCCCCATCCCTCCAAAATACCCCCATTCCCCTCCAATTACCCCATTCCCCTCTAACGTCCCCATTCCCCCCAATTCCCCATTCCCCTGAAATACCCCCATTCCCCTCCAATTACCCCATTCCCCCCAATTACCCCATTCCCCCCAAATATCCCAATTCCCCCAATTACTCCAATTCCCCTCCAATTACCCAATTCCTCTCCAATTATCCCATTCCCCTCCAATTACTCCCATTCCCCTCCAACTTCCCCATTCCCCTCCAGTTTCCCCCATTCCCCTCCAATTTTTCCATTCCCCTCCAATTACCCCATTCCCCTCCAATTATCCCCATTCCCCTCCAATTATCCCCATTCCCCTCCAGTTACTCCCATTCCCCTACAAATTCCCCCATTCCCCTCCAAATTCCCCCATTCCCCTCCAAATTCCCCCATTCCCCTCCAATTACCCCATTCCCCACCAATTACCCCATTCCCCCAATTACCCCCATTCCCCTCCAACCTCCCCCATTCCCCTCCACATTCCCACATTCCCCTCCAACTACCCCATTTCCCTCCAACTTCCCCAATCCCCTCCAACTTCCCCAATCCCCTCCAATTTTCCCCATTGCCCCCAATTACCTCATTCCCCTCCAGTTACCCCATTCCTCCAATTACCCCATTCCCCTCCAATTACCCCATTCCCCTCCAACTTCCCCTATTCCCCTCCAATTTTCCCCATTCCCCTCCAATTACCCCATTCCTTTCCAATTGCCCCATTCCCCCAATTACCCCCATTCCCTTCCAATTACCCCATTCCCCCAATTATCCCCATTCCCCTCCAACTTCCCCCATTCATCCCAATTCCCCCATTCCCCCAAATTAACCCCATTCCCCTCCAATGTTCCCTATTCCCCTCCAATTACCCCATTCGCCCATTCCCACAATGACCCCCATTCCCCCCAATGACCCCCATTCCCCTCCAATTCCCCCATTCCCCCAATTACCCCATTCCCCTCCCAGTTACTCCCATTCCCCTCAAATCAGCACATTCAACCAATTACCCCATTCCACTCCAATGACCCCCATTCCCCTCCAATTCCCCCATTCCCCCAATTACCCCATTCCCCTCCAGTTATTCCCATTCCCCTCAAATCACCACATTCCCCCAATTACTCCATTCCACTCCAATGACCCCCATTCCCCTCCAATTACCCCATTCCCCTCCAATTACCCCATTCCCCTCCAATTACCCCATTCCCCCAATGACTCCCATTCCCCTCCAATTACCCCATTCCCTCCAATTACCCAATTCCCCTCCAATTACCCCATTCCCCTCCAATTACCCCAATCCCCTCCAAATTCCCCCATTCCCTTCCAATTACCCCATTCCCCTCCAATTACCCCATTCCCCTCCAGTATTCCCCATTCCCCTCCAAATACCCAATTCCCCTCCAATTACCCCCATTCCCCACCAACATCCCCATTCCCCTCCAATTTTCCCCATTCCCCTCCAATTACCCCATTCTGCTCCAATTGCCCCATTCCCCCAATTACCCTCATTCCCCTCCAATTACCCCATTTCCCTCCAACTATCCCATTCCCCTCCAACTTCCCTATTCCCCTCCAATTTTCCCCATTCCCCCAATGACCCCATTCCCCTCCAATTACCCCATTTCCCTCCAATTACCCCATTCCCCTCCAACTTTCCCCATTCCCCTCCAACTTCCCCCATTCCCCTCCAACCTCCCCCATTCCCCTCCAATTTTCCCCATTCCCCTCCAATTTTCCCCATTCCCCTCCACTTACCCCATTCCCCTCCAATTCCCCCATTCCCCTCCAATTCCCCTCCAATATTCCCCATTCCCCTCCAATTACCCCATTCCCCTCCAATTACCCCCATTCCCCTCCAATTACCCCCATTCCCCTCCAATTTTCCCATTCCCCTCCAATTACCCCCATTTCTCTCCAATTACCCCCATTCCCTTCCAACTTCCCCATTCCCCTCCTATTTTCACCATTCCCCTCCAATTACCCCATTCCGCTCAATTGCCCCATTCCCCAATTACCCCCATTCCCCTCCAATTATCCCATTCCCCTCCAATTACCCCATTCCCCTCCAATTACCTCATTCCCCTTCAATGTCCCCCATTTCCCTCCAATTTTTCCCATTCCCCAATTACCCCATTCCCCTCCAATTATCCCATCACCTCCAATTACCCAATTCCCCTCCAATAACCCCCATTCCCTTCCAACTTTCCCATTCCCCTCCAATTTCCCCATTCTCCTCCAATTATCCTAATTCCCCCCAACTATCCCCATTCCCCCAATTTCCCCATTCCCTTCCAATTACCCCCATTCCCCTCCAATTACCCAATTTCCCCAATTACCCCCATTCCCCCATTCGCCTCCAATATTCCCCATTCCTCAATTTCCCATATTAGCCCCCAATTACCCTCATTCCCCGAACTTCCCACATTTCCCCAATTATTCACATTCCCCCAAATACCCCCATTCCTGCAAATACCCCAATCTCCTCCAATTCCCCATTCCCTCAACATCCCACATTACCCCCAATTACCTCCATTCCCCCCATTCCCCCATTCCCATCCAATTCTCCCTATTCCCCCAAACTTCCCACATTACCCACCAATTACCCCCATTCCCCTCCGATTACCTCCACTCCCACAATTACCCCATTCCCCAATTACCCTTTCCCCCAATTACCCCCATTCCCTGCAATTCCACTATTTCCCTTCAATTAGCCCCATTCCTCTCCAATGACCCCCATTCCCCTCCAATTACCCCATTCCCCCATTACCCCATTCCCATCCAATTACCCCTTTACCCTCCAATTACCCCATTCCTGTCCAATTTTCCCCATTCCCCTCCAATTACCACCATCACCTCCAATTCCCCAATTCCCCTCCAATTACCTCCATTCCCCCCATTCCCCCATTCCCCTCCAATTTCCCCATTCCCCTCCAATTACCCCATTCCCCCATTACCCCATTCCCATCCAATTACCCCTTTCTCCTCCAATTACCCCATTCCCCCATTACCCAATTTCCCCAAATTCCCCCATTCCCCCCAAATAACCCCAATCCCCTCCAATTACCCCATTTCCCCAACATCCCACATTCCCCCAATTCCCTCCATTCCCATCCAATTCCCCCATTCCCCCCAACTTCCCACATTCCCCTCCAATTACGCCACTCCCCAAATTACTCCCATTCCTCTCCAATTACCCCATTTCCCTCCAATTACCCCATTTCCCTCCAATTACCCCATTTCCCTCCAATTACACCCAGTCCCCTCCAATGTCCCCATTCCCCTCCAATTACCCCCAGTCCCATCCAATTACCCCCAGTCCCCTCCAATTACACCCATTCACCTCCAATTACCCCATTCCCCTCCAACTTGCCCCATTCCCCCAATTCCCCCAATTTCCCCCAATTCCCCCATTCCCCTCCAATTATCCCCATTACCCTCCAATTATCCCCATTCCCCTCCAATTACCCCCATTCCCCTATTACCCCATTCCCATCCAATTACCCCTTTCCCCTCCAATTACCCCAATTCTCCAATTTCCCACATTAGTCCCCAATTACCCCATTCCCCAATTACCACTATTCCCCCAATTACCTCCATTCCCCCAATTCCCCCATTCCCATCCAATTCCCTCATTCCCCCAATTTCCCACATTAGTCCCCAATTACCCCATTCCCCAATTACCCCTATTACGCCAATTACCTCCATTCCCCCATTACCCCATTCCCCTCCAATTACTCCCATTCTCCTCCAATTACCCTATTCCCCTCCAATGACCCCATTTCCCCCAATTCCCCCCATTCCCCCAATTCCCCCCATTCCCCTCTAACGTCCCCATTCCCCTCCAACATCCCCATTCCCCTCCAATGACCCCATTCCCCTCCAATTGCCCCCAGTCCTCTCCAATTACCCCATTCCCCTCCAACTTGTCCCATTCCCCCAATACCCCCATTCCACTCCAATTCCCCCATTCCCCCAATTCCCCCACTCCCCCAAATACCCCCAGTCCCCTCCAATTATCCCCATTCCCCTCCAATTACCCCCATTCCCCTCTAATGACCACATTCCCCTCCAATTACCCCCAGTCCTCTTCAATTATCCCCATTCACCTCCAATTTCCCCATTCCCCTCCAACTTCCCCATTCCCCTCCAACATCCCCATTCCCCTCCAATGACCCCATTCCCCTCCAATTACCCCCATTCACCTCCAATTCCCCCATTCCCCTATAATTATCCCCATTCCCCTCCAATTGCCCCATTCCCCTCCAATTGCCCCCATTCCCCTCCAATGACCCCAAGACCCCTCCAATTACTCCCATTCCCCTCTAACTACCTCCATTCCCCTCCAATGATCCCATTCCCCTCCAATTACCCCCAGTCTCCTCCAATTACCCCATTCCCCTCCAATTACCCCCATTCCCCTCCAATTACCCTCATTCCCCTCCAACTTCCCACATTGCCAACCAATTACCCCCATTCATCTTCGACTTCCCCCATTCCCCTCCGATTTCCCCATTCCCCTCCAAATTCCGCTGTCCCTTCCTTTCGAGATGTTGCTTCACCCTTCTTGACGCCCAGGGGGAGAGTTGATGCCAATCTTGACTCATAAATGCCCTCTATTGGGGCAATTGGAACAGTCTTGACCCACTCTAAGCTCAGGATAATCTGACCAAGGCCCGCACAGCCCCCATACCCGGTACACAATACCGCGTTAGTATTTAACGGGCACCAAACCCCCCCCCCCCCCGGTGAGAATCGATGCCCACCCAGCCCACACCTGATCCAGTTTGAGAGTCATGTTGCGGCTGTACAGGACATTGGTGAGGCCACTGTTGGAATATTGGGTTTGATTCTGGTCTCCCTGCTATCAGAAAGATGTTGTGAAACTTGAAAGGATTCAGAAACGTTTTACAAGGATGTTGGAGATGTACAGCACAGAAACAGACCCAAATCGTCCATGCCCGACCCAGATATCCAAAATTAATCCAGTCCCATTTGCCAGCACTTGGCCCATATCCCTCTAAACCCTTCCTATTCATGTCCCCATCCAAATGCCTTTTAAATGCTGTCATTGTACCAGCCTCCACCACATCCTCTGGCAGCTCGTTCCACACACGTACCACCCTCTGTGTGAAAAAGTTGCCCCTCGGGTCCCTTTCCCCTCTCGCCCTAAACCTATGCCCCTCCAGTTCTGGACTCCCCCACCCCAGGGAAAAGACTTTGTCTATTTATCCAGAAGGACATAGGCCCCAAATCTAGGCAGGCTGCGGCCTAGTGTTGCTACAGGAAACACTGGTGTTTCCTGACATTATTCCTGAAGCCAGCTTCCTGTCACATCCTGTTTTTAATGTTGTCCTGATGAGATCGTTTCCTCAAGGCTCTCCCCTCCTCCTCTGACAGCGCTCGCTCCCTCAGCACTGACCCTCCGACAGCGCCCACTCCCTCAGCACTGACCCTCCGACAGCGCCCACTCCCTCAGCACTGACCCTCCGACAGCGCCCGCTCCCTCAGCACTGACCCTCCCACAGCACCCGCTCCCTCAGCACTGACCCACCGACAGCACCCGCTCCCTCAGCACTGACCCACCGACAGCTCCTGCTCCCTCAGCACTGACCCTCTGACAGCGCCTGCTCCCTCAGCACTGACCCTCCGACAGCACCCGCTCCCTCAGCACTGACCCTCCGACAGCTCCTGCTCCCTCAGCACTGACCCTCTGACAGCGCTCGCTCCCTCAGCACTGACCCTCCCACAGCACCCGCTCCCTCAGCACTGACCCTCCGACAGCTCCTGCTCCCTCAGCACTGACCCTCTGACAGCGCCTGCTCCCTCAGCACTGACCCTCCAACAGCACCCACTCCCTCAGCACTGACCCTCCTACAGCACCCACTCCCTCAGCACTGACCCTCCCACAGCGTTCACTCCCTCAGCACTGACCCTCCCACAGCGCCCACTCCCTCAGCACTGACCCTCCAACAGCGCCCGCTCCCTCAGCACTGACCCTCCAACAGCGCTCGCTCCCTCAGCACTGACGCTCCAACAGCGCTCGCTCCCTCAGCACTGACCCTCCAACAGCGCCCGCTCCCTCAGCACTGACCCTCCCACAGCGCCCGCTCCCTCAGCACTGACCCTCCAACAGCACCCACTCCCTCAGCACTGACCCTCCAACAGCGCCCGCTCCCTCAGCACTGACCCTCCAACAGCGCTCGCTCCCTCAGCACTGACGCTCCAACAGCGCTCGCTCCCTCAGCACTGACCCTCCAACAGCGCCCGCTCCCTCAGCACTGACCCTCCCACAGCGCCCGCTCCCTCAGCACTGACGCTCCAACAGCGCTCGCTCCCTCAGCACTGACCCTCCAACAGCGCTCGCTCCCTCAGCACTGACCCTCCCACAGCACCCACTCCCTCAGCACTGACCCTCCCACAGCGCCCGCTCCCTCAGCACTGACCCTCCGACAGCGCCCGCTCCCTCAGCACTGACCCGCCCACAGTGCCCGCTCCCTCAGCACTGACCCTCCGACAGCGCCCACTCCCTCAGCACTGACCCTTCCACAGCACCCACTCCCTCAGCACTGACCCTACGACAACAACCGCTCCCTCAGCGCTGACCCTCCGACAGCACCCACTCCCTCAGCGCTGACCCTCCCACAGCACCCACTCCCTCAGCACTGACCCTCCGACAGCACCCACTCCCTCAGCACTGACCCTCCCACAGCACCCACTCCCTCAGCACTGACCCTCCGACAGTGCCCGCTCCCTCAGCACTGACCCTCCCACAGCGCCCACTCCCTCAGCACTGACCCTCCGACTGCACCCACTCCCTCAGCACTGACTCTCCAACAGTGCCCGCTCCCTCAGCACTGACCCTCCCACAGCGCCCACTCCCTCAGCGCTGACCCTCCAACAGCACCCACTCCCTCAGCACTGACTCTCCAACAGTGCCCGCTCCCTCAGCGCTGACCCTCTGATAGCGCCCACTCCCTCAGCGCTGACCTTCACACAGCGCCCGCTCCCTCAGCACTGACCCTCCGACAGCACCCACTCCCTCAGCACTGACCCTCCGACAGCTCCTGCTCCCTCAGCACTGACCCTCTGACAGCGCCTGCTCCCTCAGCACTGACCCTCCAACAGCACCCACTCCCTCAGCACTGACCCTCCAACAGCGCTCGCTCCCTCAGCACTGACCCTCCAACAGCGCCCGCTCCCTCAGCACTGACCCTCTGACAGCGCCTGCTCCCTCAGCACTGACCCTCCAACAGCGCCCGCTCCCTCAGCACTGACCCTCCAACAGCGCTCGCTCCCTCAGCACTGACCCTCCAACAGCGCCCGCTCCCTCAGCACTGACCCTCCCACAGCGCCCGCTCCCTCAGCACTGACGCTCCAACAGCGCTCGCTCCCTCAGCACTGACCCTCCAACAGCGCTCGCTCCCTCAGCACTGACCCTCCCACAGCACCCACTCCCTCAGCACTGACCCTCCCACAGCACCCACTCACTCAGCACTGACCCTCCAACAGCGCCCACTCCCTCAGCACTGACCCTCCAACAGCGCCCACTCCCTCAGCACTGACCCTCCCACAGCGCCCACTCCCTCAGCACTGACCCTCCCACAGCACCCACTCCCTCAGCACTGACCCTCCCACAGCACCCACTCCCTCAGCACTGACCCTCCCACAGCGCCCACTCCCTCAGCAATGACCCTCCGACAGCGGGTTCTCCTAACAGTGGATTCCTCTGACATTATTTCTGAAGTTGGTGGTGTCAGTGTGAGTGAGTGTTTTACCCAGCATGCTGCTGGGTAACCATCGTCATGTTCCCCGAGTGATGTCTGAATACCCTCAGGGCAACAGGTCAGCATCCACCCACACAACCCACTCACACTCACTCACTCTCACTCACTACTCTCACTCACTCACTCTCACACACACTCACTCACTCTCACACACTCACTCACTCTCACACGCTCACACACACACTCACTCTCTCTCACCCACTCTCTCACACACACTCACTCACTCTCACACACTCACTCTCACTCTCACTCACACACACTCTCACTGACTCACTCACTCTCACACACATACACTCACTCACACTCACTCACACACTCACTCACTCACTCACACTCACTCACTCTCACACACTCACTCACACACACTCACTCACTCTCACACACTCACTCTCACTCTCACTCACACACACTCTCACTGACTCACTCACTCTCACACACATACACTCACTCACACTCACTCACACACTCACTCACTCACTCACACTCACTCACTCTCACACACTCACTCACACACACTCACTCTCTCTCACTCTCACTCACTCACTCACATACTCACTCACTCACTCTCACACACTCACTCACTCTCACACACTCACTCACTCTCACTCACACACTCACTCTCACACTCACACACACACTCACTCACTCTCACACACTCACTCACTCTCACACACTCACTCTCTCTCACTCACACTCACCCACTCTCACTCACACACACACTCACTCTCACACACACACTCACTCTCACACACTCACTCTCACACACTCACTCTCACACTCACTCACACACTCACTCACTCACTCACTCTCACTCACACACACACTCTCACACACTCACTCTCTCTCACACACTCACTCTCACACACTCACTCTCACACACACACTCACTCTCACACACTCACTCACTCTCACTCACACCCTCACGCACTCTCACACACTCACTCACTCTCACACACTCACACTCTCACACACTCACACTCAACACTCACTCACACACTCACTCAGTACTCTCACTCACACACACACTCACTCTCACACACTCACTCTCACACACTCACTCACTCTCACTCACACTCACACACTCACTCACTCACTCTCACACACTCACTTACTCACACACACTCTCTCACACACACACACACTCACACACACACTCACAGACACTCACTCTCACACTCACACACACACACTCACTCTCACTCACTCACACACACTCACTCACACACACACATTCAACTCTCACACTCACTCACTCTCACTCACACACACTCTCACTCTCACTCTCACTCACACTCACTCTCACTCACTCACACACACACTCAACTCTCACACACTCACTCACTCTCTCACACACACTCTCACCCGCTCATACACACACTCACTCAGTACTCTCACTCACTCTCACTCACTCACACACTCACTCTCACACACTCACTCACTCTCTTACACACACTCTCACTCGCTCACACACACTCACTCACTCTCACTCACACACACACTCACACACTCACTCTCTCTCACTCACTCTCACACACACTCACTTTCATTCACACACTCTCACACACACTTTCACTCACACACACACTCACTCACTCTCACACACTCACTCACTCTCTCACACACTCACTCTTTCTCACTCTCACACTCACTCTCACACATTCTCTCTCACTCACACACACTCACTCACTCTCACTCGCACACACTCGCACACACTCGCACACACTCGCTCACTCACACACTCACTCACTCTCACTCATACACCCGCTCACTCTCACTCGCTCACACACACACTCACTCACTCACACACACACTCTCAGTCACTCACTCTCACACACACATTCACACTCTCTCTCTCTCACACACTCTCTCTCTCACATACACACACTGTCTTTTTCACACGCACATACACTCACACACACACACACACACATTCTCACACTCACTCACACTGTCTGTCTGTCTATCTCTCTCTCTCTCTGACCCACACATCCTCTCTCTCACACACACATTCTCTGTCTCACACTCTCTCTCTCTCACACACACACTGTCTCTCACTCTCTCGTTCACACACACACACACTCTCACACTCCTTAGTACAAACACAGTGAGGAGAATTTGGGACATTGTGCTAGAGGGAGTGAGGATATTGGGGGGCATGTGTGAGAATGTGTGGGAGAGAGAGAGAGCGTGTGAGAAAATGTATATGATAGAGTGTGAGAGGGAGAGTGTGAGAGGGAGAGTGTGAGAGGGAGAGTGGGAGAGGGAGAGTGGGAGAGGGAGAGTGGGAGAGGGAGAGTGGGAGAGGGAGAGTGTGTGGGAGAGAGAGGAGATGTGTGTGAATGTGAATGTGAGTATGTGTATGTGTGTGTGTGAGTGTGAATGTGTGTGTGTGTGTGTGTATATGTTTCAGTGTGTGTATGTGTGTGGCAGTGTGAGAGTATGTGTCCGTGTGTGTGTGTCATTGTGTGTGTGTGTATCAGTGAGAGAGAGGATGTGTGTGAGAGAGAGAGTGTGCAAGAGAGTGTGTGAGTGTGAGTGTGTCTGTGTGTATGTGAGTGTATGTCTTTGTGTATGTGAGTATCAGTGTGTGCATGTGAGTGAATATGGCTGTGTGTCTGTGAGTGTGTGTCTGTGTCTATGTGAGTGTGTGTATGTGAGTGTGTATGAGTGTGTGTGTGTATGTGAGTGTGTATGAGTGTGTGTGTGTATGTGAGTGTGTATGAGTGTGTGTGTGTGTCTGTGTATATGTGAGTGAGTGTGTGTGTGTATGTGAGTGAGTGTGTGTATGTGAGTGTGTATGTCTGTGTGTATGTGACTGAGTGTGTGTGTGTATGAGTGTGTGAGTCTGTGTGAGTGTGTGTCAGTATGTGTGAATCAGTGTGTGTGAGTGTGTGTCAGTATGTGTGAATCAGTGTGTGTGAGTATGTGTGTGTGTCAATGTGTGAGTGTCAGTGTGTGTGTGTGAGTGTGTGTGTCAGTGTGTGTGTGTGTCAGTGTGTGTCAATGAGTGTGTCAGTGTGAGTGTGTGTGTATGTGTGAGTGTCTGTGTGTGTCTGTGAGTGTGTAAGTGTGTGTGAGTGTGTGTCTGTGTGTGTGTGAGCATGTGTGTGTCAGTGAGTGTGTCAGTGTGTGAGTGTGTGTGTGAGTGTCAGTGTGTGTCAGTGAGTGTGTCAGTGTGTGTCTGTGAATGTGCCAGTGTGTGAGTGTGTGTGAGTATGTGTGAGTGTCAGTGAGTGTGTGTGTGTGTCAGTGTGTATGTGAGAGTCAGTGTGTATATGTGAGTGTCAGTGTGAGTGTGAGTGCCTGTGTGTGTCAGTGTGTGTGTGAGCATGTGTGTGTGTCAGTGTGTGAGTGTGTGAATGTCAGTGGTGTGTGTGTATGTGTGAGTGTCAGTGTGTGTCTGTGTGTGTCAGTGAGTGTCTGTGTGTGTGTGAGTGTGTGTATGTGTGAGTGTCAATGTGTGTCAGTGAGTGTGTCAGTGTGTGAGTGTGAGTGTGTGTGTGTCATAGTATATGTGTGTGTCAGTGAGTGTGTCAATGTGTGAGTGTGAGAGTGTGTGTGTATGTGAGTGTCAGTGAGTGTGTCAGTGAGTGAGTGTGAGTGTCTGTGTGTGTGAGTGTGAGTGTGTGTGTGAGCATGTGTGTGTGTCAGTGTGAGTGTGTGTGAGTATGTGTGAGTGTCAGTGTGTGTCAGTGAGTGTGTCAGTGTGTGAGTGTGAGTGTCTGTGTGTGTGAGTGTGTGAGCATGTGTGTGTGTCAGTGTGTGAATGTGTGTGTCAGTGGTGTGTGTGTGAGTATGTGTGAGTGTCAGTGTGTGTTAGTGAGTGTCTATGTGTGTGTGAGTGTGTGTATGTGTGAGTGTCAATGTGTGTCAGTGTGTGAGTGTGAGTGTGTGTGTGTCAGTGAGTGTGTCAATGTGTGAGTGTGAGAGTGTGTGTGTATGTGAGTGTCAGTGAGTGTGTCAGTGAGTGAGTGTGAGTGTCTGTGTGTGTGAGTGTGAGTGTGTGTGTGAGCATGTGAGTGTGTGTGTGTGAGTGTGTGTGAGTATGTGTGAGTGTCAGTGTGTGTCAGTGAGTGTGTCAGTGTGTGAGTGTGAGTGTCTGTGTGTGTGAGTGTGTGTGTGTGAGCATGTGTGTGTGTCAGTGTGTGAATGTGTGTGTCAGTGGTGTGTGTGTGAGTATGTGTGAGTGTCAGTGTGTGTTAGTGAGTGTCTATGTGTGTGTGAGTGTGTGTATGTGTGAGTGTCAATGTGTGTCAGTGTGTGAGTGTGAGTGTGTGTGTGTCAGAGTATATGTGTGAGTGTCAGTGAGTGTGTCAATGTGTGAGTGTGAGAGTGTGTGTGTATGTGTGAGTGTCAGTGAGTGTGTCAGTGAGTGAGTGTGAGTGTCTGTGTGTGTGAGTGTGAGTATGTGAGTGTGTGTGAGTGTGTGTGAGTATGTGTGAGTGTCAGTGTGTGTGTCAGTGTGTATGTGAGTGTCAGTGTGTGTCTGTGAGTGTGTGTGTATGTGTGAGTGTCAGTGTGTGTCAGTGAGTGTGTGAGTGTGAGTGAGTGTGAGCGTCTGTGTGTGTGAGTGTGTGTGTGAGCATGTGTGTGTGTCAGTGTGTCAGTGTGAGTGTGTGAATGTGTGTGTGTGAGCATGTGTGTGTCAGTGAGTGTGTCAGTGTGTGAGTGTCAGTGTGTGTCAGTGAGTGTGTCAGTGTGTGTCAGTGAATGTGCCAGTGTGTGAGTGTGTGTGTGTGTGAGTATGTGTGAGTGTCAGTGAGTGTGTGTGTGTGTCAGTGTGTATGTGAGAGTCAGTGTGTGTCTGAGTGTGTGTGTATATGTGAGTGTCAGTGTGAGTGTGAGTGCCTGTGTGTGTGAGTGTGTGAATGTGTGTGTGTCAGTGTGTGAGTGTGTGAATGTGTGTGTGTGTCAGTGGTGTGTGTATGAGTATGTGTGAGTGTCAGTGTGTGTCAGTGAGTGTCTGTGTGTGTGTGTGTATGTGTGAGTGTCAATGTGTGTCAGTGAGTGTGTCAGTGTGTCAGTGTGTGTGTGAGTATATGTGTGTGTCAGTGAGTGTGTCAATGTGTGAGTGTGAGAGTGTGTGTGTATGTGTGAGTGTCAGTGAGTGTGTCAGTGAGTGAGTGTGAGTGTCTGTGTGTGAGAGTGTGAGTGTGTGTGTGAGCATGTGAGTGTGAGTGTGTGTGAGTGTGTGTGAGTATGTGTGAGTGTCAGTGTGTGTCAGTGAGTGTGTCAGTGTGTGAGTGTGAGTGCGTGTGAGCATGTGTGTGTGTCAGTGTGTGAGTGTGTGAATGTGTGTGTCAGTGGTGTGTGTGAGTATGTGTGAGTGTCAGTGTGTGTCAGTGAGTGTCTGTGTGTGTGTGAGTGTGTGTATGTGTGAGTGTCAATGTGTGTCAGTGAGTGTGTCAGTGTGTGTGTGTGTGTGAGTATATGTGTGTGTCAGTGAGTGTGTCAATGTGTGAGTGTGAGAGTGTGTGTGTATGTGTGAGTGTCAGTGAGTGTGTCAGTGAGTGAGTGTGAGTGTCTGTGTGTTTGAGTGTGAGTGTGTGTGTGTGTGAGTGTGTGTGAGTGTCAGTGTGTGTCTGTGAGTGTGTCAGTGTGTGAGTGTGTGTCTGTGTGTGTGAGTGTGAGTGTGCGTGTGAGCATGTGTGTGTGTCAGTGTGTGAGTGTGTGAATGTGTGTGTCAGTGGTGTGTGTGAGTATGTGTGAGTGTCAGTGTGTGTCAGTGAGTGTCTGTGTGTGTGTGAGTGTGTGTGTGTGAGTGTCAATGTGTGTCAGTGAGTGTGTCAGTGTGTGAGTGTGAGTGTGTGTGTGTCAGAGTATATGTGTGAGTGTCAGTGAGTGTGTCAATGTGTGAGTGTGTGTGTATGTGTGAGTGTCAGTGAGTGTGTCAGTGAGTGTGTCAGTGAGTGAGTGTGAGTGTCTGTGTGTTTGAGTGTGAGTGTGTGTGTGAGCATGTGAGTGTGAGTGTGTGTGAGTGTCAGTGTGTGTCTGTGAGTGTGTGAATGTGTGTGTGAGTGTGTCAGTGTCAGCGTGTGTTTGTATGTGGTCAGCGCTATCCCTCAAAAGCTGCATTGCTGTGTTGACTGCACCATCCCCCACTGCTGATGGACTCGGTGGGGGGGGGGGGGTGTGGACCTTGGCCTGTTCCCTGCCTCCAGATCCTGGATGCTCCGTGTGCCTGACCTTCCAGAACCTTCCGTCGGAAGGAAGGCAACGTGCGGCCCCACACCAGACGGGATCCCCACGTCCCGCGGGGCCAGAGGTCACACAACGTGCTTCCTGAAACCTCAGATGGTATCCGGGAAGCCAAGAGGAAATTCGGACGGTGGGGGTGGGGAACGGTGGGGAGGGGGGCAGGAAATAGATAGGTGAAGGAGCGAGGATGTGGGTTTTCTAAGATGGAGGCCTCGGAGATTGGGCTGTGGGGTTGACACCTTCCAAACCCGTCACCTCTGACCCTCCGGAGGGACAGATAAACGGGGGGGGGGGGGGGGGGGGGACACACCAACTCCCCTTTTTTGCAAGTTCCCCTCCGAACCCTGGTTGAAGGCCGGGGATAAAGGAGAGGGCGTTACCCACATCCAGTCCTCCATGATGGATGACACTCAAAATGGCGGAGCTCCCAGCGATGGAGAAAGCGAGGGGCTTGTGTCAAACGGGGGGAGGGGGGCATGAGGGGAGACACATCCTGGATGAGTTGGGGGTGGGTGGGCACGGACGGAGGGGTGGGCGAGGGAGGCCGAGGGTAAGTGATAGGAGGGCCACCTTTGGGAGTTGGGGAGGGCAACCGTGGGAGTGGGAATAGAAGCTGAGTTTGGGGGCGGGGGGGGGGGAAGCAGGAAGGGGTTTGAGGAGAGCGGAGGGGGCAGTGTGAGGGGTCTAGATCCACCTCTCCAGAGAGCGTCGGCTGACGAAGGAGGGGTTAACACCGATGGGGATGTTGGCGGTTGCCACGGGCGACGGGAGGGACAAAGGCTTTCAGTTTGAGTAGGCCGGAAGCAATAACGTCCCACCTCCCCGACACAAAAGGCTGGTGACCGTCCTTTGTAACTCAATAATGAGGCCCAATTACCCGACAATGCTAACCTGCCAGATACTGAGCCGGGCTCAGTGCGTAGAGGGAGCTTTATTCTGTATCTAACCCCGTGCTGTCCCTGTCCCTGGGATGGGGAGTACAGTGTAGAGGGAGCTTTACTCTGCATCTAACCCCGTGCTGTCCCTGTCCCTGGGATGGGGGGACAGTGTAGAGGGAGCTTTATTCTGTATCTAACCCCGTGCTGTCCCTGTCCCTGGGATGGGGGGGGGGACAGTGTAGAGGGAGCTTTACTCTGTATCTAACACCGTGCTGCCCCTGTCCCTGGGATGTGGGGACAATGTAGAGGGAGCTTTAATCTGTATCTAACCCTGTGCTGTCCCTGTCCTTGGGATGGGGGGGTCAGTGTAGAGGGAGCTTTACTCTGTATCTAACCCCGTGCTGTCCCTGTCCCTGGGATGGGGGGGGGGGGACAGTGTAGAGGGAGCTTTACTCTGTATCTAACCCCGTGCTGTCCCTGTCCCTGGGATGGGGGGGGACAGTGTAGAGGGAGCTTTACTCTGTATCTAACCCCGTGCTGTCCCTGGGATGGGGGGGACAGTGTAGAGGGAGCTTTATTCTGTATCTAACCCCATGCTGTCCCTGTCCCTGGGATGGGGGGGGGGACAGTGTAGAGGGAGCTTTACTCTGTATCTAACCCCGTGCTGTCCCTGTCCCTGGGATGGGGGGGGGACAGTGTAGAGGGAGCTTTACTCTGTATCTAACCCGGTGCTGTCCCTGTCCCTGGGATGGGGGGGACAGTGTAGAGGGAGCTTTACTCTGTATCTAACCCCGTGCTGTCCCTGTCCCTGGGATGGGGGGGACAGTGTAGAGGGAGCTTTACTCTGTATCTAACCCCCTGCTGTCCCTGTCCCTGGGATGGGGGGGGGACAGTGTAGAGGAAGCTTTACTCTGTATCTAACCCCGTGCTGTCCCTGGGATGGGGGGGACAGTATAGAGGGAGCTTTACTCTGTATCTAACCCCGTGCTGTCCCTGTCCCTGGGATGGGGGGGACAGTGTAGAGGGAGCTTTACTCTGTATCTAACCCCCTGTTGTCCCTGTCCCTGGGATGGGGGGGGGGGACGGGGACAGTGTAGAGGGAGCTTTATTCTGTCTCTAACCCCGTGCTGTCCCTGGGATGGGGGGGACAGTGTAGAGGGAGCTTTATTCTGTATCTAACCCCATGCTGTCCCTGTCCCTGGGATGGGGGGGGGGACAGTGTAGAGGGAGCTTTACTCTGTATCTAACCCCGTGCTGTCCCTGTCCCTGGAATGGGGGGGGGGACAGTGTAGAGGGAGCTTTACTCTGTATCTAACCCCGTGCTGTCCCTGTCCCTGGGATGGGGGGGGGGACAGTGTAGAGGGAGCTTTACTCTGTATCTAACCCCGTGCTGTCCCTGTCCCTGGGATGGGGGGGACAGTGTAGAGGGAGCTTTACTCTGTATCTAACCCTGTGCTGTCCCTGTCCCTGGGATGGGGGGGTCAGTGTAGAGGGAGCTTTACTCTGTATCTAACCCCGTGCTGTCCCTGTCCCTGGGATGGGGGGGGGGGACAGTGTAGAGGGAGCTTTACTCTGTATCTAACCCCGTGCTGTCCCTGTCCCTGGGATGGGGGGGGACAGTGTAGAGGGAGCTTTATTCTGTATCTAACCCCGTGCTGTCCCTGGGATGGGGGGGACAGTGTAGAGGGAGCTTTACTCTGTATCTAACCCCGTGCTGTCCCTGTCCCTGGGATGGGGGGGACAGTGTAGAGAGAGCTTTACTCTGTATCTAACCCCGTGCTGTCCCTGTCCCTGGGATGGGGAGTACAGTGTAGAGGGAGCTTTACTCTGTATCTAACCCCGTGCTGTCCCTGTCCCTGGGATGGGGGGGACAGTGTAGAGAGAGCTTTACTCTGTATCTAACCCCGTGCTGTCCCTGTCCCTGGGATGGGGGGGACAGTGTAAAGGAAGCTTTACTCTGTATCTAACCCCGTGCTGTCCCTGTCCCTGGGATGGGGGGGACAGTGTAGAGGGAGCTTTACTCTGTCTCTAACCCCGTGCTGTCCCTGTCCCTGGGATGGGGGGGACAGTGTAGAGGGAGCTTTACTCTGTATCTAACACCGTGCTGTCCCTGTCCCTGGGATGGGGGGACAGTGTAGAGGGAGCTTTACTCTGTATCTAACCCCGTGCTGTCCCTGTCCCTGGGATGGGGGGGTCAGTGTAGAGGGAGCTTTACACTGTATCTAACCCCGTGCTGTCCCTGTCCCTGGGATGGGGGGGGGGGGGACAGTGTAGAGGGAGCTTTACTCTGTATCTAACCCCGTGCTGTCCCTGTCCCTGGGATGGGGGGGGACAGTGTAGAGGGAGCTTTACTCTGTATCTAACCCCGTGCTGTCCCTGTCCCTGGGATGGGGGGGACAGTGTAGAGGGAGCTTTACTCTGTCTCAAACCCCGTGCTGTCCCTGTCCCTGGGATGGGGGGGGTCAGTGTAGAGGGAGCTTTACTCTGTATCTAACCCCATGCAGTCCCTGTCCCTGGGATGGGAGGGACAGTGTAGAGGACGCTTTACTCTGTATCTAACCCCGTGCAGTCCCTGTCCCTGGGATGGGGGGGATGGGGGGGATGGGGGGGATAGTGTAGAGAGAGCTTTACTCTGTATCTAACCCTGTGCTGTCCCTGGGATGGGGGGGACGGGACAGTGTAGAGGGAGCTTTACTCTGTATCTAACCCCGTGCTGTCCCTGTCCCTGGGATGGGGGGGGGACAGTGTAGAGGGAGCTTTACTCTGTATCTAACCCCGTGCTGTCCCTGTCCCTGGGATGGGGGGACAGTGTAGAGGGAGCTTTACTCTGTATCTAACCCCGTGCTGTCCCTGTCCCTGGGATGGGGGGGACAGTGTAGAGGGAGCTTTACTCTGTATCTAACCCCGTGCTGTCCCTGTCCCTGGGATGGGGGGTGACAGTGTAGAGAGAGCTTTACTCTGTATCTAACCCCGTGCTGTCCCTGTCCCTGGGATGGGGGTGGGGACAGTGCAGAGGGAGCTTTACTCTGTATCTAACCCCGTGCTGTCCCTGTCCCTGGGATGGGGGGACAGTGTAGAGGGAGCTTTACTCTGTATCTAACCCTGTGCTGTCCCTGTCCCTGGGATGGGCGGGTGGTGGCTGGTTCCAGACTGAAACATTCCGTGATTAATGAGGTATTTTCATGGCGGAATTGTGCAGGCTGGAATTTTAATTGCATTCTGGGTCACGTTTGGTCTGCTCTACAATAAGGAGCAGTGTCTTAACTGTCAGCTTCCAGCCTCCACATCGACATTTCTCTATCCAATTGGGAGATTTACCGAGCGACGGGCTTTTATTGGACAGAAATAATCGTCTCTGCTCCTCTCTGGGTGGGCACTAACTACAGAAACTGACCCTCCGACAGTGCCCGCTCCCTCAGCACTGACCCTCCGACAGCACCCGCTCCCTCAGCACTGACCCTCCCACAGCGCCCGCTCCCTCAGCACTGACCCTCCGACAGCGTCCACTCCCTCAGCACTGACCCTCCGACAGCGCCCACTCCCTTAGCACTGACCCTCCCACAGCGCCCACTCCCTCAGCACTGACCCTCCGACAGCGCCCACTCCCTCAGCACTGACCCTCCCACAGCGCCCGCTCCCTCAGCACTGACCCTCCCACAGCACCCACTCCCTCAGCACTGACCCTCCCACAGCGCCCGCACCCTCAGCACTGACCCTCCCACAGCACCCACTCCCTCAGCACTGACCCTCCCACAGCACCCACTCCCTCAGCACTGACCCTCTGACAGCCCCCACTCCCTCAGCACTGACCCTCCGACAGTGCCCTCTCCCTCAGCACTGACCCTCCGACAGCGCCCGCTCCCTCAGCACTGACCCTCCAACAGTGCCCACTCCCTCAGCACTGACCCTCCCACAGAACCCGCTCCCTCAGCACTGACCCTCCCACAGCGCCCGCTCCCTCAGCACTGACCCTCCCACAGCACCCGCTCCCTCAGCACTGACCCTCCGACAGCGCCCACTCCCTCAGCACTGACCCTCCGACAGCACCCGCTCCCTCAGCACTGACCCTCCGACAGCACCCGCTCCCTCAGCACTGACCCTCCAACAGCACCCGCTCCCTCAGCACTGACCCTCCGACAGCGCCAACTCCCTCAGCACTGACCCTCCCACAGCACCCGCTCCCTCAGCACTGACCCTCTGACAGCACCCACTCCCTCAGCACTGACCCTCCGACAGCACCCACTCCCTCAGCACTGACCCTCCCATAGCACCCACGCCCTCAGCACTGACCCTCCGACAGTGCCCGCTCCCTCAGTGCTGACCCTCCGACAGCGCCCGCTCCCTCAGCACTGACCCTCCCATAGCACCCACTCCCTCAGTGCTGACCCTCCGACAGCGCCCGCTCCCTCAGCACTGACCCTCCCATAGCACCCACTCCCTCAGCGCTGACCCTCTGACAGCACCCACTCCCTCAGCGCTGACCCTCCCATAGCACCCACGCCCTCAGCACTGACCCTCCGACAGCGCCCGCTCCCTCAGCACTGACCCCCCCACAGCACCCACTCCCTCAGCACTGACCCCCCCACAGCACCCACTCCCTCAGCACTGACCCCCCCACAGCACCCACTCCCTCAGCACTGACCCCCCCACAGCACCCACTCCCTCAGCACTGACCACCCCACAGCACCCACTCCCTCAGCACTGACCCCCCACAGCACCCACTCCCTCTGTATCTTGTGATCATCCCACAGGAGTTGGGGTCTGGAATGGGTACATTCCCATGTAGCGAGCAAGAGGGGGAGAGCCTGAGGGCTTTGAATACAATCGAGAAATGATTTAACTGGTGGGGGGCAGGGGTTGGGTGAATAAGCTGCGTCAGCCCTGAGACTGGAGAGAGAAACATTTCGTGGCGACTGACTTGCTCAGAAGGGCGAGGTGAAGAGCTGTTAACATTGCCCGCGTGTTCCTGATAGAATCGCTCCCACTATAATCACTGAGAGAAGGGGTCACTCCCTCCGCCCAGCTCTGAGAATCGCTCCCTCTATAATCGCTGAGAGAAGGGGTCACTCCCTCCGCCCAGCTCTGAGAATCGCTCCCACTATAATCGCTGAGAGAAGGGGTCACTCCCTCCGCCCAGCTCTGAGAATCGCTCCCACTATAATCACTGAGAGAAGGGGTCGCTCCCACCGCCCTGCTCTGAGAATCGCTCCCTCTATAATCACTGAGAGAAGGGGTCACTCCCTCCGCCCAGCTCTGAGAATCGCTCCCACTATAATCACTGAGAGAAGGGGTCACTCCCTCCGCCCGGCTCTGAGAATCGCTCCCACTATAATCACTGAGAGAAGGGGTCACTCCCTCCGGCCAGCTCTGAGAATCGCTCTCACTATAATCACTGAGAGAAGGGGTCACTCCCTCCGCCCGGCTCTGAGAATCGCTCCCACTATAATCACTGAGAGAAGGGGTCACTCCCTCCGCCCGGCTCTGAGAATCGCTCCCACTATAATCACTGAGAGAAGGGGTCACTCCCTCCGCCCAGCTCTGAGAATCGCTCCCACTATAATCACTGAGAGAAGGGGTCACTCCCTCCGCCCAGCTCTGAGAATCGCTCTCACTATAATCACTGAGAGAAGGGGTCACTCCCTCCGCCCAGCTCTGAGAATCACTCTCACTACAATCACTGAGAGAAGGGGTCACTCCCTCCGCCCAGCTCTGAGAATCACTCCCACTATAATCACTGAGAGAAGGGGTCACTCCCTCCGCCCAGCTCTGAGAATCACTCCCACTATAATCACTGAGAGAAGGGGTCACTCCCTCCGCCCAGCTCTGAGAATCGCTCCCACTATAATCACTGAGAGAAGGGGTCACTCCCTCCGCCCAGCTCTGAGAATCGCTCCCACTATAATCACTGAGAGAAGGGGTCACTCCCTCCGCCCAGCTCTGAGAATCGCTCCCACTGGAATCACTGAGAGAAGGGGTCACTCCCTCCGCCCAGCTCTGAGAATCGCTCTCACTATAATCACTGAGAGAAGGGGTCACTCCCTCCGCCCAGCTCTGAGAATCGCTCTCACTATAATCACTGAGAGAAGGGGTCACTCCCTCCGCCCAGCTCTGAGAATCGCTCCCACTATAATCGCTGAGAGAAGGGGTCACTCTCTCCGCCCAGCTCTGAGAATCGCTCCCACTATAATCACTGAGAGAAGGGGTCACTCCCTCCGCCCAGCTCTGAGAATCGCTCCCACTATAATCACTGAGAGAAGGGGTCACTCCCTCCGCCCAGCTCTGAGAATCGCTCTCACTATAATCACTGAGAGAAGGGGTCACTCCCTCCGCCCAGCTCTGAGAATCGCTCTCACTATAATCACTGAGAGAAGGGGTCACTCCCACCGCCCAGCTCTGAGAATCGCTCCCACTATAATCACTGAGAGAAGGGGTCACTCCCTCCGCCCAGCTCTGAGAATCGCTCTCACTATAATCGCTGAGAGAAGGGGTCACTCCCTCCGCCCAGCTCTGAGAATCGCTCCCACTATAATCACTGAGAGAAGGGGTCACTCCCTCCGCCCAGCTCTGAGAATCGCTCTCACTATAATCACTGAGAGAAGGGGTCACTCCCTCCGCCCAGCTCTGAGAATCGCTCCCACTATAATCACTGAGAGAAGGGGTCACTCCCTCCACCCAGCTCTGAGAATCGCACTCACTATAATCACTGAGAGAAGGGGTCACTCCCTCCGCCCAGCTCTGAGAATCGCTCCCACTATAATCACTGTGAGAAGGGGTCACTCCCACACCCAGCTCTGAGAATCGCTCCCACTATAATCACTGAGAGAAGGGGTCACTCCCTCCGCCCAGCTCTGAGAATCGCTCCTACTATAATCACTGAGAGAAGGGGTCACTCCCACCGCCCAGCTCTGAGAATCGCTCTCACTATAATCACTGAGAGAAGGGGTCACTCCCTCCGCCCAGCTCTGAGAATCGCTCCCACTATAATCACTGAGAGAAGGGGTCACTCCCTCCGCCCAGCTCTGAGAATCGCTCTCACTATAATCACTGAGAGAAGGGGTCACTCCCTCCGCCCAGCTCTGAGAATCGCTCCCACTATAATCACTGAGAGAAGGGGTCACTCCCACCGCCCAGCTCTGAGAATCGCTCCCTCTATAATCACTGAGAGAAGGGGTCACTCCCTCCGCCCAGCTCTGAGAATCGCTCCCACTATAATCACTGAGAGAAGGGGTCACTCCCTCCGCCCAGCTCTGAGAATCGCTCCCACTATAATCACTGAGAGAAGGGGTCACTCCCTCCGCCCAGCTCTGAGAATCACTCCCACTATAATCACTGAGAGAAGGGGTCACTCCCTCCGACTGGATCTGAGAATCGCTCCCTCTATAATCACTGAGAGAAGGGGTCACTCCCTCCGCCCAGCTCAGAGAATCGCTCTCACTATAATCGCTGAGAGAAGGGGTCACTCCCTCCGCCCAGCTCTGAGAATCACTCCCACTATAATCACTGAGAGAAGGGGTCACTCCCTCCGACTGGATCTGAGAATCGCTCCCACTATAATCACTGAGAGAAGGGGTCACTCCCTCCGCCCAGCTCTGAGAATCGCTCCCACTATAATCACTGAGAGAAGGAGTCACTCCCTCCGCTAGGCTCTGAGAATCGCTCCCACTATAATCACTGAGAGAAGGGTCACTCCCTCCGCCCAGCTCTGAGAATCGCTCCCTCTATAATCACTGAGAGAAGGGGTCACTCCCTCCGCCCAGCTGTGTCGGCCTGGAAGTGGTGTGGGTGCGGAATCGCAGTTTCAAAACCAGGATGGGATTCCATCGTCAGCATCTCCCGCTCGGTTGAGGTCGAGTTGACGGATTTCGAACTGAGCCTCTCTGTCCGCGAACTGTCACATTCTCTGGCTCAGTGGTTAGCGCCGCTGTCTCATGGCGTCAGGGACCTGAGTTCGATTCCCCACCCCCTCGGGGGCGACTGTCTGTGTGGGGTTTGCACATTCTCCCCCCCCCACCACCGTGTCTGCGTGGGTTTCCTCCGGGTGCTCCGGTTTCCTCCCACAGTCCAAAAATGTGCAGGTTCGGGTGGATTGGCCGTGCTAAATTGTCCCGTAGTGCCCAGGGATGTGCAGGTTAGGGGGTGGGGGTGGCTATGATACATTGTCCCTTCGTGCTAAGGGATGTGCAAGTTAGGGTGGATTGGCCATGCTAAATTGTCCCATAGTGCCCAGGGATGTGCAGGTTAGGGTGGATTGGCCGTGCTAAATTGTCCCATAGTGTCCAGGGATGTGCAGGTTAGGGTGGATTGGCCATGCTAAATTGTCCCAAAGTGTCCAGGGATGTGCAGGTTAGGGTGGATTGGCCATACTAAATTGCCCCATAGTGTCCAGGGATGTGCAGGTTAGGGTGGATTGGCCATGCTAAATTGTCCCATAGTGCCCAGGGATATGCAGGTTAGGGTGGATTGGCCATGCTAAATTGTCCCATAGTGCCCAGGGATGTGCAGGTTAGGGTGGATTGGCCATGCTAAATTGTCCCATAGTGTCCAGGGATGTGCAGGTTAGGGTGGATTGGCCATGCTAAATTGTCCCATAGTGCCCAGGGATATGCAGGTTTGGGTGGATTGGCCATGCTAAATTGTCCCATAGTGCCCAGGGATGTGCAGGTTAGGGTGGATTGGCCATGCTAAATTGTCCCATAGTGCCCAGGGATATGCAGGTTTGGGTGGATTGGCCATGCTAAATTGTCCCATAGTGTCCAGGGATGTGCAGGTTAGGGTGGATTGGCCATGCGGAAAATACGAGATTACAGGGATGGGCTGGGATGCTCTTTGGAGAGGTCGATGTGGACTCGATGGGGTGAATGGACTGCTCCTATACTGGAGTGTGTGAGAGCGCGTGTGTCTGTGTGTGTGTGTGTGTGTGTCTGTGTCTGTGTGTGCGTGTGTGTGTGTGTGAGTGAGTGTGTGTGTGAGTGTGCGTGTGTGTGTGTGAGTGAGTGTGTGTGTGTGTGAGTGAGTGTGTGTGTGTGAGTGAGTGTGTGTGTGTGTGAGTGTGAGCGAGAGAGAGAGCCAACCTCACTGGGGACAGTGGGCTGTGTTTGTTTCTCTCTCTCTCTCTGATCCTGTCTCCATGAACACATCCCAGAATCTCACAGCAATTAACCCAGACACATCTCAGAGGGACCCACATCCCCGCTTGACAAATCCCCCATCTCCCAAGCTGCCGGAACTTTCCAGAAGAAATCTGGGACATGCAGTAAACAATTCACACAGTGAACTGGGACTGATCTCAGGGAGATATCAAACACATTCCCACTCCCAGCCCCATCACAGGGTGTTACAGTCAGAAAGGAGGAGACAGACAAGGGTCAGTGCTGAGGGAGTGGGCGCTGTCGGAGGGTCAGTGCTGAGGGAGTGGGCGCTGTCGGAGGGTCAGTGCTGAGGGAGCGGGTGCTGTGGGAGGGTCAATGCTGAGGGAGCGGGTGCTGTGGGAGGGTCAATGCTGAGGGAGCGGGTGCTGTCGGAGGGTCAGTGCTGAGGAAGCGGGTGCTGTCGGAGAGTCAGTGCTGAGGAAGCGGGCGCTGTCGGAGGGTCAGTGCTGAGGGAGCGGACGCTGTTGGATGGTCAATGCTGAGGGAGGGGGTGCTGTCGGAGGATCAGCGCTGAGGGAGTGGGTGCTGTCGGAGGGTCAGCGCTGAGGGAGTGGGTGCTGTGGGAGGGTCAGTGCTGAGGGAGTGGGCGCTGTCGGTGGGTCAGTGCTGAGGGAGTGGGCGTTGTCTGAGGGTCAGTGCTGAGGGAGTGGGCGCTGTCGGTGGGTCAGTGCTGAGGGCATGGGCACTGTCGTAGGGTCAGTGCTGAGGGAGTGGGCGCTGTCGGAGGGTCAGTGCTGAGGGAGTGGGCGTTGTCTGAGGGTCAGTGCTGAGGGAGTGGGCCCTGTCGGTGGGTCAGTGCTGAGGGCATGGGCACTGTCGTAGGGTCAGTACTGAGGGAGTGGGCGCTGTCGGAGGGTCAGTGCTGAGGGAGTGGGTGCTGTCGGAGGGTCAGTGCTGAGGGAGTGGGTGCTGTCGGAGGGTCAGTGCTGAGGGAGTGGGTGCTGTGCGAGGGTCAGTGCTGAGGGAGCGGGCGCTGTGGGAGGGTCAGTGCTGAGGGAGTGGGTGCTGTGGGAGGGTCAATGCTGAGGGAGTGGGTGCTGTGAGAGGGTCAGTGCTGAGGGAGCGGGCGCTCTCAGAAGGTCAGTGCTGAGGGAGTGGGTGCTGTCGGAGAGTCAGTGCTGAGGGAGCGGGCGCTGTCGGAGGGTCAGTGCTGAGGGAATGGGTGCTGTCCGAGGGTCAGTGCTGAGGGAGTGGGCGCTGTCGGAGAGTCAGTGCTGAGGGAGCGGGCGCTGTCGGAGGGTCAGTGCTGAGGCAGTGGGCGTTGTCTGAGGGTCAGTGCTGAGGGAGTGGGCGCTGTCGGTGGGTCAGTGCTGAGGGCGTGGGCACTGTCGTAGGGTCAGTACTGAGGGAGTGGGCGCTGTCGGTGGGTCAGTGCTGAGGGAGTGGGTGCTGTGGGAGGGTCAGTGCTGAGGGCGTGGGCACTGTCGGAGGGTCAGCGCTGAGGGAGTGGGCGCTGTAGGAGGGTCAATGCTGAGGGAGTGGGTGCTGTGGGAGGGTCAGTGCTGAGGGAGTGGGCGCTGTCGGAGAGTCAGTGCTGAGGGAGCGGGCGCTGTCGGAGGGTCAGTGCTGAGGCAGTGGGCGTTGTCTGAGGGTCAGTGCTGAGGGCGTGCGCACTGTCGGAGGGTCAGCGCTGAGGGAGTGGGCGCTGTAGGAGGGTCAGTGCTGAGGGAGCGGGCGCTGTCGGAGGGTCAGCGCTGAGGGAGTGGGCGCTGTCGGAGGGTCAGTGCTGAGGGAGTGGGTGCTGTGGGAGGGTCAGTGCTGAGGGAGTGGGTGGTGTGGGAGGGTCAGTGCTGAGGGAGCGGGCGCTGTGGGAGGGTCAGTGCTGAGGGAGTGGGCGCTGTGGGAGGGTCAGTGCTGAGGGAGTGGGCGCTGTGGGAGGGTCAGTGCTGAGGGAATGGGTGCTGTCCGAGGGTCAGTGCTGAGGGAGTGGGCGCTGTGGGAGGGTCAGTGCTGAGGGAGTGGGCGCTGTGGGAGGGTCAGTGCTGAGGGAGTGGGCGCTGTGGGAGGGTCAGTGCTGAGGGAGTGGGCGCTGTGGGAGGGTCAGTGCTGAGGGAGCGGGGCGGTGTGGTTGGAGGGGGTGACACACTGTGACTGAGAAATAAATATGTTGTCTATGCTTCACTGAGTAGATCTGAGATTGTGTGGAGACGTGTCTCAGCAGAATGTCACCTGGAAATCACTTGGGAGTGAAGTGAGGAACACACTCATACACACTCACACACACCTCCATACACAGAGTAACACACACACCTCCATACACCCAGTAACACACACACACCTCCATACACCCAGTAACACACACACACCTCCATACGCACAGTAACACACACACCTCCATACGCACAGTAACACACACACCTCCATACACACAGTAACACACACACACCTCCATACACCCAGTAACACACACACACCTCCATACGCAGAGTAACACACACACCTCCATACACACAGTAACACACACACCTCCATACGCACAGTAACACACACACACCTCCATACGCAGAGTAACACACACACCTCCATACACACAGTAACACACACACACACCTCCATACGCACAGTAACACACACACACCGCCATACGCAGAGTAACACACACACCTCCATACACACAGTAACACACACACACCTCCATACGCACAGTAACACACACACACCGCCATACGCAGAGTAACACACACACCTCCATACACACAGTAACACACACACACACCTCCATACACACAGTAACACACACACACACCTCCATACACACAGTAACACACACACACACCTCCATACACACAGTAACACACACACACACCTCCATACACACAGTAACACACACACACACCTCCATACGCACAGTAACACACACCCACCGCCATACGCAGAGTAACACACACACCTCCATACACACAGTAACACACACACACACCTCCATACGCACAGTAACACACACACACCGCCATACGCAGAGTAACACACACACCTCCATACACACAGTAACACACACACATACCTCCAGACACCCAGTAACACACACACACCCCTCCATACGCACAGTAACACACACACGCACCTCCATACACACAGTACACACACACATACCTCCAGACACACTGTAACACACACACCTCCAAATACACAGTAACACACACACCTCCATACACACTAACACACACACCTCCATTGGCAGAGTAACACACACACGCCTCCATACGCAGAGTAACACACACACACATCCATACACACAGTAATACACACACACCTCCATACACACTGTAACACACACACCTTTATACACACAGTAACACACACACCTCCATACGCACAGTAACACACACACACCTCCATACACACTGTAACACACACAACTTTATACACACAGTAACACACACATCTCCATATGCACAGTAACGTACACATCTCCATACATCCAGTAACACACACACACCGCCATACGCAGAGTAACACACACACCTCCATATGCACAGTAACACACACACACACCTCCATATGCACAGTAACACACACACACACATCCATGTGCACAGTAACACACACACCTCCATACACACAGTAACACACACACACAAACACACACCTCCATACGCACAGTAACACACACACCTCCATACGCACAGTAACACACACACACCGCCATACGCAGAGTAACACACACACCTCCATATGCACAGTAACACACACACACACCTCCATATGCACAGTAACACACACACACACATCCATGTGCACAGTAACACACACACCTCCATACACACAGTAACACACACACACAAACACACACCTCCATACGCACAGTAACACACACACCTCCATACGCACAGTAACACACACACACCGCCATACGCAGAGTAACACACACACCTCCATATGCACAGTAACACACACACACACCTCCATATGCACAGTAACACACACACACACATCCATGTGCACAGTAACACACACACCTCCATACACACAGTAACACACACACACAAACACACACCTCCATATGCACAGTAACACACACACCTCCATACGCACAGTAACATACACACACCTCCATACGCACAGTAACACACACACACCTCCATACGCACAGTAACACACACACACCGCCATACGCAGAGTAACACACACACCTCCATACACACAGTAACACACACACACCTCCATACGCACAGTAACACACACACACCGCCATACGCAGAGTAACACACACACCTCCATACACACAGTAACACACACACACACCTCCATACACACAGTAACACACACACACACCTCCATACGCACAGTAACACACACACACCTCCATACGCACAGTAACACACACACACACCTCCATACACACAGTAACACACACACACACCTCCATATGCACAGTAACACACACACCTCCATACGCACAGTAACACACACACACACCTCCATATGCACAGTAACACACACACCTCCATACGCACAGTAACACACACACACACCTCCATACGCTCAGTAACACACACACGCCTCCATACGCACAGTAACACACACACACACCTCCATACGCTCAGTAACACACACACACACCTCCATACGCTCAGTAACACACACACACCTCCATACGCACAGTAACACACACACACACCTCCATACGCTCAGTAACACACACACGCCTCCATACGCACAGTAACACACACACACACCTCCATACGCTCAGTAACACACACACACACCTCCATACGCTCAGTAACACACACACACCTCCATACGCACAGTAACACACACACACCTCCATACGCTCAGTAACACACACACGCCTCCATACGCACAGTAACACACACACACACCTCCATATGCTCAGTAACACACACACACACCTCCATACGCACAGTAACACACACACACCTCCATACGCACAGTAACACACACACACACCTCCATATGCACAGTAACACACACACACACATCCATGTGCACAGTAACACACACACCTCCATACACACAGTAACACACACACACAAACACACACCTCCATACGCACAGTAACACACACACCTCCATACGCACAGTAACACACACACCTCCATACGCACAGTAACACACACACACCTCCATACGCACAGTAACACACACACACCGCCATACGCAGAGTAACACACACACCTCCATACACACAGTAACACACACACACCTCCATACGCACAGTAACACACACACACCGCCATACGCAGAGTAACACACACACCTCCATACACACAGTAACACACACACACACCTCCATACACACAGTAACACACACACACACCTCCATACGCACAGTAACACACACACACCTCCATACGCACAGTAACACACACACACACCTCCATACACACAGTAACACACACACACACCTCCATATGCACAGTAACACACACACCTCCATACGCACAGTAACACACACACACACCTCCATATGCACAGTAACACACACACCTCCATACGCACAGTAACACACACACACACCTCCATACGCTCAGTAACACACACACGCCTCCATACGCACAGTAACACACACACACACCTCCATACGCTCAGTAACACACACACACACCTCCATACGCTCAGTAACACACACACACCTCCATACGCACAGTAACACACACACACACCTCCATACGCTCAGTAACACACACACGCCTCCATACGCACAGTAACACACACACACACCTCCATACGCTCAGTAACACACACACACACCTCCATACGCTCAGTAACACACACACACCTCCATACGCACAGTAACACACACACACACCTCCATACGCTCAGTAACACACACACGCCTCCATACGCACAGTAACACACACACACACCTCCATATGCTCAGTAACACACACACACACCTCCATACGCTCAGTAACACACACACACCTCCATACGCACAGTAACACACACACACCTCCATACGCACAGTAACACACACACACACCTCCATATGCACAGTAACACACACACACGCCTCCATACGCTCAGTAACACACACACACACCTCCATACGCACAGTAACACACACACACACCTCCATATGCACAGTAACACACACACACACCTCCATACGCACAGTAACACACACACACACCTCCATATGCACAGTAACACACACACACACCTCCATACGCTCAGTAACACACACACACACCTCCATACGCACAGTAACACACACACACCTCCATACGCACAGTAACACACACACACACCTCCATACGCACAGTAACACACACACCTCCATACGCACAGTAACACACACACACACCTCCATATGCACAGTAACACACACACCTCCATACGCACAGTAACACACACACACACCTCCATACGCACAGTAACACACACACCTCCATACGCACAGTAACACACACACACACCTCCATATGCACAGTAACACACACACCTCCATACGCACAGTAACACACACACACACCTCCATACGCTCAGTAACACACACACACACCTCCATACGCTCAGTAACACACACACACCTCCATACGCACAGTAACACACACACACACCTCCATACGCTCAGTAACACACACACACACCTCCATACGCTCAGTAACACACACACACCTCCATACGCACAGTAACACACACACACACCTCCATATGCACAGTAACACACACACCTCCATACGCACAGTAACACACACACACACACCTCCATACGCTCAGTAACACACACACACACCTCCATACGCTCAGTAACACACACACACCTCCATACGCACAGTAACACACACACACACCTCCATACGCACAGTAACACACACACACACCTCCATACGCTCAGTAACACACACACACCTCCATACGCACAGTAACACACACACACACCTCCATACGCACAGTAACACACACACACCTCCATACGCTCAGTAACACACACACACACCTCCATACGCTCAGTAACACACACACACCTCCATACGCTCAGTAACACACACACACCTCCATACGCACAGTAACACACACACACACCTCCATACGCTCAGTAACACACACACGCCTCCATACGCACAGTAACACACACACACACCTCCATATGCTCAGTAACACACACACACACCTCCATACGCTCAGTAACACACACACACCTCCATACGCACAGTAACACACACACACCTCCATACGCACAGTAACACACACACACACCTCCATATGCACAGTAACACACACACACGCCTCCATACGCTCAGTAACACACACACACACCTCCATACGCACAGTAACACACACACACACCTCCATATGCACAGTAACACACACACACACCTCCATACGCACAGTAACACACACACACACCTCCATATGCACAGTAACACACACACACACCTCCATACGCTCAGTAACACACACACACACCTCCATACGCACAGTAACACACACACACCTCCATACGCACAGTAACACACACACACACCTCCATACGCACAGTAACACACACACCTCCATACGCACAGTAACACACACACACACCTCCATATGCACAGTAACACACACACCTCCATACGCACAGTAACACACACACACACCTCCATACGCACAGTAACACACACACCTCCATACGCACAGTAACACACACACACACCTCCATATGCACAGTAACACACACACCTCCATACGCACAGTAACACACACACACACCTCCATACGCTCAGTAACACACACACACACCTCCATACGCTCAGTAACACACACACACCTCCATACGCACAGTAACACACACACACACCTCCATACGCTCAGTAACACACACACACACCTCCATACGCTCAGTAACACACACACACCTCCATACGCACAGTAACACACACACACACCTCCATATGCACAGTAACACACACACCTCCATACGCACAGTAACACACACACACACCTCCATACGCTCAGTAACACACACACACACCTCCATACGCTCAGTAACACACACACACCTCCATACGCACAGTAACACACACACACACCTCCATACGCACAGTAACACACACACACACCTCCATACGCTCAGTAACACACACACACCTCCATACGCACAGTAACACACACACACACCTCCATACGCACAGTAACACACACACACCTCCATACGCTCAGTAACACACACACACACCTCCATACGCTCAGTAACACACACACACCTCCATACGCTCAGTAACACACACACACCTCCATACGCACAGTAACACACACACACACCTCCATATGCACAGTAACACACACACCTCCATACACACAGTAACACACACACACCTCCATACGCACAGTAACACACACACACACCTCCATATGCACAGTAACACACACACACGCCTCCATACGCACAGTAACACACACACACACCTCCATATGCACAGTAACACACACACCTCCATACGCACAGTAACACACACACACACCTCCATACGCTCAGTAACACACACACACCTCCATACACACAGTAACACACACACACCTCCATACGCACAGTAACACACACACACACACCTCCATATGCACAGTAACACACACACACACCTCCATATGCACAGTAACACACACACACACCTCCATACGCACAGTAACACACACACACACCTCCATACGCACAGTAACACACACACACACCTCCATATGCACAGTAACACACACACACGCCTCCATACGCTCAGTAACACACACACACACCTCCATATGCACAGTAACACACACACACACCTCCATACGCACAGTAACACACACACACACCTCCATACGCACAGTAACACACACACACACCTCCATATGCACAGTAACACACACACACGCCTCCATACCCTCAGTAACACGCACCCACAGTTTTTTACACACACACACATTCATAATCCGAGTAATACACCCTCTCCCGCAGATGCACACTTACTCACTCACATGTACTCAGGTCAATGCAGCCCAGTCCATCACACAAGCCAGCCTCCCACCCAGTGACCCCCCAACCACACTTCCCACGGCCTGGGAGTACAGCCAGTATTGATGACCCCTACCATCCCGGTTATAATCTCAACCTCCCTGTCCCATTGGGGAGCCGATGCAACGCAGACCGACAGATTCAAGAGCTGCTGCTGAATGAACCCCTCAAATTTTAAACTGAATATTGATCTCACTCTCAGTGCAGTTTAACATTATAATCCTTGCTCTGTTCCATCAGCCCACTGCACTTTGTGTGCTCTGATCTGCACGTACGGCTCACAAAACAGATCATTTCACTGTACCTAGGTACATGTGACGATTATAAATCAAATGGGATCAAATCTCACACACATACATGCCCATACACACCCACACACACATTCTTAAACACATACTTTGTATCATCGATAGTCAGAGGTGAGGTGCCGGAAGACTGGAGGTTGGCTAATGTGGTGCCACTGTTTAAGAAGGGTGGTAAAGACAAGCCAGGGAACTATAGACCGGTGAGCCTGACCTCGGTGGTGGGCAAGTTGTTGGAGGGAATCCTGAGGGACAGGATATACATGTATTTGGAAAGGCAAGGACTGATTAGGGATAGTCAACATGGCTTTGTGCGGGGAAATCATGTCGCACAAACTTGATTGAGTTTTTTGAGGAAGTAACAAAGAGGATTGATGAGGGCAGAGTGGTAGATGTGATCTATGTGGACTTCAGTAAGGCGTTCGACAAGGTTCCCCATGGGAGACTGATTAGCAAGGTTAGATCTCACGGAATACAGGGAGAACTAGCCATTTGGATACAGAACTGGCTCAAAGGTAGAAGACAGAGGGTGGTGGTGGAGGGTTGTTTTTCAGACTGGAGGCCTGTGACCAGTGGAGTGCCACAAGGCCCTACATGTTTTGTCATTTATATAAATGATTTGGATGTGAGCATAAGAGGTACAGTTAGTAAGTTTGCAGATGACACCAAAATTGGAGGATGTAGTGGACAGCAAAGAGGGTTACCTCAGATTACAACAGGATCTGGACCAGATGGGCCAATGGGCTGAGAAGTGGCAGATGGAGTTTAATTCAGATAAATGTGAGGTGCTGCATTTTGGGAAAGCAAATCTTAGCAGGACTTATACACTTAATGGTAAGGTCCCGGGGTGTGTTGCTGAACAAAGAGACCTTGGAGTGCAGGTTCATAGCTCCTTGAAAGTGGAGTTGCAGGTAGATAGGATAGTGAAGGCGGCGTTTGGTATGCTTTCCTTTATTGGTCAGAGTATTGAGTACAGGAGTTGGGAGGTCATGTTGCGGCTGTATAGGACATTGGTTAGGCCACTGTTGGAATATTGTGTGCAATTCTGGTCTCCCTGCTATAGGAAGGATGTTGTGAAAGTCAAAAGGGTTCAGAAAAGATTTACAAGGATGTTGGAGGGTTTGAGCTACAGGGAGAGGCTGAATAGGCTGGGGCTGTTTTCCCTGGAGCGTCGGAGGCTGAGGAGTGACCTTATAGAGGTTTATAAAATCATGAGGGGCATGGATAGGGTAAATAGGCAAGGTCTTTTCCCTGGGGGTGGGGAGTCCAGAATTAGAGGGGCATAGGTTTAGGGTGAGAGGGGAAAGACATAAAAGAGACCTAAGGGGCAACTTTTTCACGCAGAGGATGGTACGGGTATGGAATGAGCTGCCAGAGGAAGTGGTGGAGGCTGGTACAATTGCAACATTTAAGAGGCATTTGGATGGGTATATGAATAGGAAGGGTTTGGAGGGGTATGGGCCGGGTGCTGGCAGGTGGGACTAGATTGAGTTGGGATATCTGGTCGGCATGGACGGGTTGGACCGAAGGGTCTGTTTCCGTGCTGTACGTCTCTATGACTCTATGACACACGCACACAGACACACACGCATCCACACACACACACACACACACACACACTCATTCACACACACAGACACGGGCACACACTCACACAGATATATGTACACACACACACAGACACTCATTCACACACACAGACACAGGCACACACTCACACAGATATATGTACACACACACACACGCACACAGACACATATACACTGTCAGACACACACATGCGTGCGCACACACAGACACACACACACAGACACATATACACTCTCAGACACACACATGCGTGCGCACACACAGACACACACACACAGACACATATACACTGTCAGACACACACACACACACACACAGACACATATACACTCTCAGACACACTCACACACGCACGGACTAGATCAGACCCGCATTGCTGTTCCTGGGATCTTGCTGTGCAAAAAGCAATAGAGGGTGGGGGATTGCGGCTTGTGACGGCCGTAAACAGGGGTGGTGATGGGAGCTAGGGAAATGCAACGGCAATCCGGGGGTGGTTTGGGAATTGCGTGCAGGGGCTGGAGGAGGGGACAGAGAGAGGGAGCCCCGTGGTGAGGGCCCATTACCCGGCGATCGGAGTAGCGAAGCCTTAACTAGTAGGCCTCAGTAGGCCGAGAATCCTCGGGAAGCTTGACGTCATGGTGACGGGTTGCCAGGCATCAGTGCTGTGCTGCAGCTTAAAACTGGAAGATATTATCTTCACAATCCCGGCAGGGATCCCCTGGCAAGATATTTAACACCCGCACACAACGCTGACGCAGGGATGGGATATTTTTATGCAAGAATTCTGTATTTTCGCATAGCCCACGGGGAGACACATCCCACTCCTAGCAACCACCATTGGCATCATCACCTGGGAGTGACTTACAGACTCAAATCTAACCAGGGGTTCGGAGTGGGTTAGAGACAGAATAACAGATACCTGGGAGGGAGTTACAGACTGGAATCTAATCGAGGGGTTCGGGGTGGGTTACATACAGAATAACAGATCCCCGGGAGGGAGTTACAGACTGGAATCTAATCGAGGGGTTCGGGGTGGGTTATAGACAGAATAACAGATACCCGGGAGGGAGTTACAGACTGGTATCTAATCGAGGGGTTCGGGGTGGGTTATATACAGAATAACAGATCCCCGGGAGGGAGTTACAGACTGGAATCTAATCGAGGGGTTCGGGGTGGGTTATATACAGAATAACAGATACCCGGGAGGGTGTTACAGACTGGAATCTAATCGAGGGGTTCGGGGTGGGTTATATACAGAATAACAGATACCCGGGAGGGAGTTACAGACTGGAATCTAATCGAGGGGTTCGGGGCGGGTTATATACAGAATAACAGATACCCGGGAGGGAGTTACAGACTGGAATCAAATCGAGGGGTTCGGGGTGGGTTATATACAGAATAACAGATACCCGGGAGGGAGTTACAGACTGGGATCTAATCGAGGGGTTCGGGGTGGGTTATAGACAGAATAACAGATACCCGGGAGGGAGTTACAGACTGGAAACTAATCGAGGGGTTCGGGGTGGGTTATAGACAGAATAACAGATCCCCGGGAGGGAGTTACAGACTGGAATCTAATCGAGGGGTTCGCGGTGGGTTACGTACAGAATAACAGATACCCGGGAGGGAGTTACAGTCTGGAATCTAGTCGAGGGGTTCGGGGTGGGTTATATACAGAATAACAGATACCCGGGAGGGAGTTACAGTCTGGAATCTAATCGAGGGGTTCGGGGTGGGTTATATACAGAATAACAGATACCCGGGAGGGAGTTACAGACTGGAATCTAATCGAGGGGTTCGCGGTGGGTTATATACAGAATAACAGATACCCAGGAGGGAGTTACAGACTGGAATCTAATCGAGTGGTTCGGGGTGGGTTACATACAGAATAACAGATACCCGGGAGGGAGTTACAGACTGGAATCTAATCGAGGGGTTCGGAGTGGGTTACATACAGAATAACAGATACCCGGGAGGGAGTTACAGACTGGAATCTAATCGAGGGGTTCGGGGTGGGTTATATACAGAGTAACAGATACCCAGGAGGGAGTTACAGACTGGAATCTAATCGAGGGGTTCGGGGTGGGTTATATACAGAATAACAGATACCCGGGAGAGAGTTACAGACTGGAATCTAATCGGGGGGGGGTTCGGGGTGGGTTATATACAGAATAACAGATACCCGGGAGGGAGTTACAGACTGGAATCTAATCGAGGGGTTCGGGGTGTGTTATATACAGAATAACAGATACCCGGGAGGGAGTTACAGACTGGAATCTAATCGAGGGGTTCGGGGTGGGTTACATACAGAATAACAGATACCCGGGAGGGAGTTACAGACTGGAATCTAATCGGGGGGGGGTTCGGGGTGGGTTATATACAGAATAACAGATACCCGGGAGGGAGTTACAGTCTGGAATCTAATCGAGGGGTTCGGGGTGGGTTATATACAGAATAACAGATACCCGGGAGGGAGTTACAGACTGGAATCTAATCGAGGGGTTCGGGGTGGGTTACATACAGAATAACAGATACCCGGGAGGGAGTTACAGACCGGAATCTAATCGAGGGGTTCGGGGTGGGTTATATACAGAATAACAGATACCCGGGAGGGAGTTACAGACTGGAATCTAATCGAGGGGATCAGGGTGGGTGGTATACAGAATAACAGTTACCCGGGAGGGAGTTACAGACCGGAATCTAATCGAGGGGTTCGGGGTGGGTTACATACAGAATAACAGATACCCTGGGAGGGAGTTACAGACCGGAATCTAATCGAGGGGTTCGGGGTGGGTTATATACAGAATAACAGATACCCGGGAGGGAGTTACAGACTGGAATCTAATCGAAGGGTTCGGGGTGGGTTATATACAGAATAACAGATACCCGGGAGGGAGTTACAGACTGGAATCTAATCGAGGGGTTCGGGGTGGGTTATATACAGAATAACAGATACCCGGGAGGGAGTTACAGACTGGAATCTAATCGAGGGGTTCGGGGTGGGTTATATACAGAATAACAGATACCCAGGAGGGAGTTACAGACTGGAATCTAATTGAGGGGTTCGGGGTGGGTTACATACAGAATAACAGATACCCGGGAGGGAGTTACAGACTGGAATCTAATCGAGGGGTTCGGGGTGGGTTATATACAGAATAACAGATACCCGGGAGGGAGTTACAGACTGGAATCTAATCGAGGGGTTCGGGGTGGGTGATATACAGAATAACAGATACCCGGGAGGGAGTAACAATCTGGAATCTAATCGAGGGGTTCGGGGTGGGTTACATACAGAATAACAGATACAGGGAGGGAGTTACAGACTGGAATCTAATCGAGGGGTTCGGGGTGGGTTATATACAGAATAACAGATACCCGGGAGGGAGTTACAGACTGGAATATAATCGAGGGGTTCGGGGTGGGTTACATACAGAATAACAGATACCCGGGAGGGAGTTACAGACTGGAATCTAATCGAGGGGTTCGGGGTGGGTTATATACAGAATAACAGATACCCGGGAGGGAGTTACAGACCGGAATCTAATCGAGGGGTTCGGGGTGGGTTACATACAGAATAACAGATACCCGGGAGGGAGTTACAGACTGGAATCTAATCGAGGGGTTTGGGGTGGGTTTTCTAAAGAATAACAGATACCCGGGAGGGAGTTACAGACTGGAATCTAATCGAGGGGTTCGGGGTGGGTTATATACAGAATAACAGATACCCGGGAGGGAGTTACAGTCTGGAATCCAATCGAGGGGTTCGGGGTGGGTTATATACAGAATAACAGATACCCGGGAGGGGGTTACAGACTGGAATCTAATCGAGGGGTTCGGGGTGGGTTATATACAGAATAACAGATACCCAGGAGGGAGTTACAGACTGGAATCTAATCGAGGGTTCGGGGCGGGTTATATACAGAATAACAGATACCCCGGGGAGGGAGTTACAGACTGGAATCTAATCGAAGGGTTCGGGGTGGGTTATATACAGAATAACAGATACCCGGGAGTGAGTTACAGACTGGAATCTAATCGAGGGGTTCGGGGTGGGTTATATACAGAATAACAGATACCCGGGAGGGAGTTACAGACTGGAATCTAATCGAGGGGTTCGGGGAGGGTTATATACAGAATAACAGATACCCGGGAGGGAGTTACAGACTGGAATCTAATCGAGGGGTTCGGGGAGGGTTATATACAGAATAACAGATACCCGGGAGGGAGTTACTGACTGAAATCTAATCGAGGGGTTCGGGGTGGGTTATATACAGAATAACAGATACCCTGGGAGGGAGTTACAGACTGGAATCTAGTCGAGGGGTTCGGGGTGGGATTTGTATACAGAATAACAGATACCCGGGAGGGAGTTACAGACTGGAATCTAATCGAGGGGTTCAGGGTGGGTTACATACAGAATAACAGATACCCCGGGAGGGAGTTACAGACTGGAATCTAATCGAGGGGTTCGGGGTGGGTTATATACAGAATAACAGATACCGGGGAGGGAGTTACAGACTGGAATCTAATCGAGGGGTTTGGGATGGGGTTTATATACAGAATAACAGATACCCGGGAGGGAGTTACAGACTGGAATCTAATCGAGGGGTTCGGGGAGGGTTATATACAGAATAACAGATACCCGGGAGGGAGTTACAGACTGGAATCTAATCGAGGGGTTCGGGGAGGGTTATATACAGAATAACAGATACCCGGGAGGGAGTTACTGACTGAAATCTAATCGAGGGGTTCGGGGTGGGTTACATACAGAATAACAGATACCCCGGGAGGGAGTTACAGACTGGAATCTAATCGAGGGGTTCGGGGTGGGTTATATACAGAATAACAGATACCGGGGAGGGAGTTACAGACTGGAATCTAATCGAGGGGTTTGGGATGGGGTTTATATACAGAATAACAGATACCCAGGAGGGAGTTACAGACTGGGGAAAGGATGGTGCGTACGCGAGAGACGGATGTTGTGGAGTATTCCTGTCAGGAGCAGCTGTTTTGTTTCAGGATCCGGTGTGTGACTAATACGGTTCGGGCGAGACCTGACATTGAGAAATGTCCACTCGCCTCAACATGTCAGGCCTGAACGGTGAGATGCCATCTCCAGGTGGAACGACAGCTGCGACTGCAGCTTCAAACCCCGACATGTGCTCCTTCAGCAACCACTCAGCCTGGGGAGAATACTGAGCCCAGGGCAGTGAGGAAACCAAGCCCCTACTCCAACCCCACTGCCCTCCCTCTCTCCAGATTTCATATACCCTCCACCTCAGTGAGGGACGTCACTATAAGATCCTCCGACAGCACCCGCTCCCTCAGTGCTGACCCTCCCACAGCACCCACTCCCTCAGTACTGACCCTCCCACAGCACCCACTCCCTCAGCACTGACCCTCCCACAGCACCCACTCCCTCAGCACTGACCCTCCCACAGCACCCACTCCCTCAGCACTGACCCTCCCACAGCACCCACTCCCTCAGCACTGACCCTCCCACAGCACCCACTCCCTCAGCACTGACCCTCCCACAGCACCCACTCCCTCAGCACTGACCCTCCCACAGCACCCACTCCCTCAGCACTGACCCTCCCACAGCGCCCATGTCCCTCATCGCAGACCCTCCCACAGCACCCACTCCCTCAGCACTGACCCTCCCACAGCGCCCGCTCCCTCAGCACTGACCCTCCGACAGCACCCACTCCCTCAGCACTGACCCTCCCACAGCGCCCGCTCCCTCAGCACTGACCCTCCCACAGCACCCACTCCCTCAGCACTGACCCTCCGACAGTGCCCGCTCCCTCAGCACTGACCCTCCGACAGCGCCCACTCCCTCAGCACTGACCCTCCGACAGTGCCCCCTCCCTCAGCACTGACCCTCCGACAGTGCCCCCTCCCTCAGCACTGACCGTCCGACAGCGCCCACTCCCTCAGCACTGACCCTCCGACAGAGCCCCCTCCCTCAGCACTGACCCTCCCACAGCGCCCACTCCCTCAGCACTGACCCTCCGACAGTGCCCACTCCCTCAGCACTGACCCTCCGACAGTGCCCGCTCCCTCAGCACTGACCCTCCGACAGTGCCCACTCCCTCAGCACTGACCCTCCGACAGAGCCCCCTCCCTCAGCACTGACCCTCCCACAGCGCCCACTCCCTCAGCACTGACCCTCCGACAGCGCCCGCTCCCTCAGCACTGACCCTCCGACAGCACCCACTCCCTCAGCACTGACCCTCCGACAGCGCCCCCTCTGAGGCTTGCAGCTGACCCGGGTTAGGGCTGCGAGGTGGAGGGGGGAGGTGTCGCTGACTGCACGGCGCTACATCAGTGCAGGGTCTTGTTGTTGGCGAAGCGACAGATGAATTCCTACCGAGCGAGACTGTAATAATGTTGCTTTGATGCGTGAGCTTCCCTTGAGGGAGGCAGTCAGAGAGCAGCAGGGTTCACTTTCAAAACAACAAGGCACACTGTTCATTAAGTTGTTATTGATGTTCCGATGTTGTCAGTCTGTGTCCCGAGTGTCCTCCTTGTCCATCTTGCTGTGATTAAACAGGCTAATGAGGGAATACACTGCACCCCAAACTGAGGTACGCAGCTTAACAGACACAGACGGCGCCTCCTGTCTCCCCGGCTCTGACTCTCCCTCTCCCTGACTCCAAAACAACAAACTTCATCGCCGTGACACAGCCCCACTCTCCCAGGGTCAGCGCCGAGGGAGCGGGTGCTGTGGGAGGGTCAGTGCTGAGGGAGTGGGTGCTGTGGGAGGGTCAGTGCTGAGGGAGTGGGTGCTGTGGGAGGGTCAGTGCTGAGGGAGCGGGCGCTGTGGGAGGGTCAGTGCTGAGGGAGTGGGCGCTGTGGGAGGGTCAGTGCTGAGGGAGCGGGTGCTGTGGGAGGGTCAGTGCTGAGGGAGTGGGTGCTGTGGGAGGGTCAGTGCTGAGGGAGTGGGCGCTGTGGGAGGGTCAGTGCTGAGGGAGTGGGTGCTGTGGGAGGGTCAGTGCTGAGGGAGTGGGCGCTGTGGGAGGGTCAGTGCTGAGGGAGTGGGTGCTGTGGGAGGGTCAGTGCTGAGGGAGTGGGTGCTGTGGGAGGGTCAGTGCTGAGGGAGCGGGCGCTGTGGGAGGGTCAGTGCTGAGGGAGCGGGCGCTGTGGGAGGGTCAGTGCTGAGGGAGCGGGCGCTGTGGGAGGGTCAGTGCTGAGGGAGTGGGCGCTGTGGGAGGGTCAGTGCTGAGGGAGTGGGCGCTGTCGGAGGGTCAGTGCTGAGGGAGTGGGCGCTGTGGGAGGGTCAGTGCTGAGGGAGCGGGTGCTGTCGGAGGGTCAGTGCTGAGGGAGTGGGCGCTGTGGGAGGGTCAGTGCTGAGGGAGTGGGTGCTGTGGGAGGGTCAGTGCTGAGGGAGTGGGTGCTGTGGGAGGGTCAGCGCTGAGGGAGCGGGCGCTGTGGGAGGGTCAGTGCTGAGGGAGTGGGTGCTGTGGGAGGGTCAGTGATAAGGGAGTGGGTGCTGTGGGAGGGTCAGTGCTGAGGGAGCGGGTGCTGTGGGAGGGTCAGTGCTGAGGGAGTGGGTGCTGTGGGAGGGTCAGTGCTGAGGGAGCGGGCGCTGTGGGAGGGTCAGTGCTGAGGGAGCGGGCGCTGTGGGAGGGTCAGTGCTGAGGGAGTGGGCACTGTGGGAGGGTCAGTGCTGAGGGAGTGGGCGCTGTCGGAGGGTCAGTGCTGAGGGAGTGGGCGCTGTGGGAGGGTCAGTGCTGAGGGAGCGGGTGCTGTCGGAGGGTCAGTGCTGAGGGAGTGGGCGCTGTGGGAGGGTCAGTGCTGAGGGAGTGGGTGCTGTGGGAGGGTCAGTGCTGAGGGAGTGGGTGCTGTGGGAGGGTCAGCGCTGAGGGAGCGGGCGCTGTGGGAGGGTCAGTGCTGAGGGAGTGGGTGCTGTGGGAGGGTCAGTGCTGAGGGAGTGGGTGCTGTGGGAGGGTCAGCGCTGAGGGAGTGGGTGCTGTGGGAGGGTCAGCGCTGAGGGAGTGGGCGCTGTCGGAGGGTCAGCGCTGAGGGAGTGGGCGCTGTGGGAGGGTCAGTGCTGAGGGAGTGGGTGCTGTGGGAGGGTCAGTGCTGAGGGAGCGGGTGCTGTGGGAGGGTCAGTGCTGAGGGAGTGGGTGCTGTGGGAGGGTCAGTGCTGAGGGAGTGGGCGCTGTGGGAGGGTCAGTGCTGAGGGAGTGGGTGCTGTGGGAGGGTCAGCGCTGAGGGAGTGGGTGCTGTGGGAGGGTCAGCGCTGAGGGAGTGGGTGCTGTGGGAGGGTCAGTGCTGAGGGAGCGGGTGCTGTCGGAGGGTCAGTGCTGAGGGAGCGGGCGCTGTGGGAGGGTCAGTGCTGAGGGAGTGGGCACTGTGGGAGGGTCAGCGCTGAGGGAGTGGGCACTGTGGGAGGGTCAGCGCTGAGGTAGCGGGCGCTGTGGGAGGGTCAGTGCTGAGGGAGCGGGCGCTGTGGGAGGGTCAGTGCTGAGGGAGCGGGCGCTGTGGGAGGGTCAGTGCTGAGGGAGCGGGCGCTGTCGGAGGGACAGTGCTGAGGGAGCGGGTGCTGTGGGAGGGTCAGTGCTGAGGGAGCGGGCGCTGTGGGAGGGTCAGTGCTGAGGGAGCGGGTGCTGTGGGAGGGTCAGTGCTGAGGGAGCGGGCGCTGTGGGAGGGTCAGTGCTGAGGGAGCGGGCGCTGTGGGAGGGTCAGTGCTGAGGGAGTGGGCGCTGTGGGAGGGTCAGTGCTGAGGGAGCGGGCGCTGTGGGAGGGTCAGTGCTGAGGGAGCGGGCGCTGTCGGAGGGACAGTGCTGAGGGAGCGGGTGCTGTCGGAGGGTCAGTGCTGAGGGAGTGGGTGCTGTGGGAGGGTCAGTGCTGAGGGAGCAGGCGCTGTGGTAGGGTCAGTGCTGAGGGAGTGGGCACTGTGGGAGGGTCAGCGCTGAGGGAGTGGGTGCTGTGGGAGGGTCAGTGCTGAGGGAGCGGGCGCTGTGGTAGGGTCAGTGCTGAGGGAGTGGGTGCTGTGGGAGGGTCAGTGCTGAGGGAGCAGGCGCTGTGGTAGGGTCAGTGCTGAGGGAGTGGGCACTGTGGGAGGGTCAGCGCTGAGGGAGTGGGTGCTGTGGGAGGGTCAGTGCTGAGGGAGCGGGCAGTCACATTAATGGAGATTTGAACTGAGTCAGGCTTTCTGACATCTCAGACTCCCCACTCTCTCTGATAACCATCCACCGTTGACCTGTGACCCTGTGACATCCTCCCTCATCCCCATGGACCCTCTGTCAATCCTCGGATTTTCCATCTGCTGCTCCCTGTTGTCGGAACAGGAAACTAACTCACCGAGAACAATACACAACCTCAAAACAATTAAATTACTCAGGGACAGGGCCAGGGACAGCACGGGGTTAGATACAGAGTAAAGCTCCCTCTACACTGTCCCCCCCCATCCCAGGGACAGCACGGGGTTAGATACAGAGTAAAGCTCCCTCTACACTGTCCCCCCCCCATCCCAGGGACAGGGACAGCACGGGGTTAGATACAGAGTAAAGCTCCCTCTACACTGTCCCCCCACCCATCCCAGGGACAGGGACAGCACGGGGTTAGATACAGAGTAAAGCTCCCTCTACACTGTCCCCCCCATCCCAGGGACAGGGACAGCACGGGGTTAGATACAGAGTAAAGCTCCCTCTACACTGTCCCCCCCATCCCAGGGACAGGGGCAGCACAGGGTTAGACACAGAGTAAAGCTCCCTCTACACTGTCCCCCCCATGCCAGGGACAGAGGCAGCATGGGGTTAGATACAGAGTAAAGCTCCTTCTACATTGTCCCCCCCCCATCCCAGGGACTGGGACAGCACGGGGTTAGATACAGAGTAAAGCTCCCTCTACACTGTCCCCCCCCATCCCAGGGACAGGGACAGGGACAGCACCGGGTTCGATACAGAGTAAAGCTCCCTTTACACTGTCCCCCCTCATCCCAAGGACAGGGACAGGATGGGGTTAGATACAGAGTAAAGCTCCCTCTACACTGTCCCCCCATCCCAGGGACAGGGACAGGATGGGGTTAGATACAGAGTAAAGCTCCCTCTACACTGTCCCCCCATCCCAGGGACAGGGACAGGATGGGGTTAGATACAGAGTAAAGCTCCCTCTACACTGTCCCCCCATCCCAGGGACAGGGACAGCACGGGGTTAGGTACAGAGTAAAGCTCCCTCTACACTGTCCCCCAACAAACACTCCCTGGATTGGGACCTCCGTCTGTCTCTCTCTCTCTCTCTCTCTCTGTCTCTCTGCATCTGCACTTTCTCTCTCTCCAGCCTTTAATCTTTCCGTCTCACTCTCTCTATTAATCTCTCTCTCTTTCTCTTTCCCTCTCTATCTTGGTGTTTTCCCTGCTCTCCCTCTATCTCTGTCCCGACCTCTCCCTCTGTCGCTCTCTCCCTGTCTCTCTCTCTCTCTCTCTCTCGCTCCCTCCCCCCTGGGAGCAGGGTGGAGAATTGGTCGCTGACAGAAGCGGTGGTTTGGGGAGATTGCAATGCGGCCCGTGTTTGTAAATTTAAATTGAATTACATTGAGCGCTCTCTCTCTCTCTCTCTCTGAGTCTCTGTGTGTCCCTGTGTGTGTGTGTGTGCGTGTGTCTGAGAGAGATGTGTGTCTGTGCACTCTCTGATCTCCCAACCTAGCACAGACACACTTCTGTTCTCCTGCCCACCTCTCTCTCCATCTCTCTCTCTCTCTATCCCTGACTGCAACTTTCTGTCTGATTCAGAAGCTGTGCACTTGCTGACAGGACTGGAAGCTCAACCAGACCAGGTAGGCACAATGTCTGATATCCCAGGGCGAGGGAGGGAGAGAGGGGGAGAGAGGCAGAGGGAGGGGGAGAGAGGGAGGGAGAGAGGGGGGGAGAGAGGGAGAGAGAGAGAGAGAGACGGGGGGTGAGAGGGAGAGAAGGAGAGAGTGGCTGAGTGGGAGAGAGGGAGTGAGGGGAGCGAGGGAGGGAAAGAGGGCAGAGGGAGGGCGAGAGACCGGGAGAGAGGGAGGGGGAGGGAGAGGGAGAGTGGGAGAGAGGGAGGGGAGAGGGGGAGAGAGGGAGAGGGAGGGAGGGGAGAGAGAGAGAGAGAGAGAGAGAGAGGGGGGGAGAGAAGGAGAGAGTGGCCGAGGGGGAGAGCAGGAGAGAGGGAGGAAGGGAGGGGTGAGAGGGAGGGAGAGAAGCAGAGAGAGGGGGAGAGAGAGAGAGAGGGGAGACAGAGGGAGAGGGAGAGACAGAGGGAAAGGGGGGGGGGAGAGAGGGAAATGGGGGAGTGAGGGAGAGGGAGGGAGGGGGACAGAGACGGAGAGAAGGAGAGAGTGGCCGAGGGGGAGAGCAGGGGAGAGAGGAGGGAGAGTGGAGAGGGGGAGATTGACAGGGATTTCGGGAGGAAGAGAGACAGAGTGGGAGAGACTGGGAGAGTGGGAGAGGTCGCCTGGAAAGGGGACAGTGGGTGAGGGTGTGAGTGAGCAAGAGAGATGGAGTGAGGGAGAGAGAAAGGGGGAGAGAGGGAGGGGGGAAGAGAGAGAGAGAGAGAGAGAGATGGAAAGTGAGAACAAGTTATAGAGAGACAGTCGATGGAGAGAAGGAACACAGAGAGACAGAAAAGGACAGAGAGATGGAGACCCCTGGGGTGGGGTGTGTTGAGGGACTCACACAGGAGACTGAGGGGGAGAGGGGAGAGGGAGAGATGGAGAGGGGGACAGGGAGGGGGGGAGTGGGAGAGGGAGAGAGGGAGAGGGAGAGGGAGAGAGGGAGAGGGAAAGGGAGGAGTGGGAGAGAGGTGAAGGGAGAGATGGAGAGGGGGAAAGGGGGAGAGGGAGAGGGGGGAGTGGGAGAGGGAGAGAGGGAGGGGTGGAAGAGAGGGGGAGAGGGAGAGGGGGAGTGGGGAGAGGGAGAGGGGGGGAGTGGGAGAGGAGAGAGGGAGGGGTGGGAGAGAGGGGGAGAGGGAGAGGGGGAGTGGGGGAGAGGGAGAAAGGGAGAGAGGGAGAGAGGGAGAGAGGGAGAGGGGGGAGAGAGGGGAAAGGAGAGATGGAGAGGGGGAGGGGGAGTGGGGAGAGGGAGAGAGGGGGAGAGAGGGGGGGAGAGAGGGAGAGAGGGGAGAGAGGGGAAGGGAGAGATGGAGAGGGGGAGAGGGGGAGAGAGGGAGAGGGGGAGAGGGAGAGGGGAGGGGGAGGGGACCGAGGTGGTGAGGGAGAGGGGAGACAGAAAGCGAGGGAGTGTGAGAGAGTGTATAAACAAGTCAGTATGCACGTTTGCGAGTGGTATATCTGTATGAGTAAGTGAGGGACAGTGTGTGTTACCATGAGTGGATGAGGGAGAGTGAGGGAGAGAGAGTGGGAGAGAGGAGTGAGAGAGAGTGGGAGAGAGGGAGTGAGAGAGAGTGTGATATTGTGAGTGAATGAGGGAGCGTGAGGGAGAGAAAAACGGGGAAGAGTGTGGGAGAGAGGAGGGAGAGAGTGTGGAGAGAGGGCGGGAGAGAGAGAGTGGGAGAGAGGGAGTGAGAGAGAGTGGGAGAGAGGGAGTGAGAGAGAGTGCGATACTGTGAGTGAATGAGGGAGCGTGAGGAGAGAGAACGGGGAAGAGTGTGGGAGAGAGGGAGGGAGAGAGTGGGAGAGAGGGCGGGAGAGAGAGTGTGATATTGTGAGTGAATGAGGGAGCGTGAGGGAAAGAGAACGGGGAAGAGTGTGGGAGAGAGGGAGGGAGAGGAGTGTGGGAGAGAGGGCGGGAGAGAGAGTGTGGGAGAGAGTGCGATACTGTGAGTGAACGGGAAAATGTGAAGCGGCTTGGGGTGGGGGGAGAGATGGGGGAGATTGAGACAGATGTGAGAGAGAGTGGGGGAGAGATAGAGGGTGGGAGAGAGAGAGAGAGATGGAGAGATGTGGGGGGAATAGAGAGAGAAGATGGGGAGGGTCTATCGGGCGAATGTGGGGGGAGTGTGGCCGGGTCTGAACGTGGTTGATTACTGAGGAGCAGGAACTCTCCGTTTGGGGTATTTGTCCCCCTCCCTGCCACCACCTCTAATTGCCCCCAACACTCCCCTCCCCTCCCCAAACCAAGGGTCTCGACTGAGGCTGTCTCTGAGGGCCCACCCCATTGCTGTGTGGGAGGGCTGGAGTCAAGTGAAGGCCAGGCCTGGATTAAAATGGCAGATCCTCTCTCCCAGCGACCTCTGACATTGACAAACAGGGGGTGGTGTGGGGTGTGGGGTGGGGGGGGTGGGGTTTACAGACCCCTCCTCTCTCCCCGATCCCTCACACCCCACACCCCTCCAACGGTCCTTCTCGCGGCGAACCACACGCGGGTGTGAGTGGCCACACCAGGCCCTAGGCCTCGATAGGCCAGAGGCTTGGCAATCCAGGCTTCCCGTCACAGGAACGACGGCCCCTTCCTCCCCCCCCACACCCCCACCCCACGACCCCCCCGAAAACGCGTCGCGCCCCACTCGGAGACAGATTTTGACACCTGACCCCCCCCCCCCCCCCCGTCCCACCGCCACCCCCCTCCCTGACCCAGGCCTGGGATTACGGGAGACGGGGAGAAGAGGTAGGCCTCAGGCCTGACTGACCGGGCCTATGCGCTCTGGTTGTGGCCTGCTCCTTCCCCAGGCCCTTGACTACTCTGAGGGGGTGGGGCTGCTCATTCGCCCTGGGGCTGGGGGGCCAAGGGTCAGGAATCACTGACAGGCCCAGACAGGGCCTGTACTCCCTTGCCAGAGCAGAGAAAGTGAGCGAGTGCCTGGTCGAGCCAGTTTTTTGTTTTTCTTCCCTCATGCTTTCAGGTTTCAACGGATTCCGCACACCTGGCCGAGGTTCCCTACCCACCCCGGGGGAGGTTGGGGGCGCGGTTTGCTTTATTGTTTTGAAATGAATCTAATTTGTCGAACCGCCTCAGCGAGGTTGGATGACACAGACTTTGGATCACGATGAAAGGCAGAGTCGCTCCCTGACGTGAGAAAGGCAGAGAGCGAGAGGGATGGAATCTCTTCATCGCACCCGACCACATGACAGGCGTTCCCACAATGCAATAATGCTCACCCCCTCCTTATCCCAATCACCCCCTGCTGCCCCCTACACCCCCTCCCTATCTCTGTCACCCCCTCCAGCCCCTACACCCCCTCCCTATCTCTGTCACCCCCTACACCCCCTCCCTATCTCTGTCCACCCCTCCAGCCCCCTACACCCCCTCTCTATCTCTGTCACCCCCTCCAGCCCCCTACACCCCCTCCCTATCTCTGTCACCCCCTCCAGCCCCTACACCCCCTCCCTATCTCTGTCACCCCCTACACCCCCTCCCTATCTCTGTCACCCCCTCCAGCCCCCTACACCCCCTCCCTATCTCTGTCACCCCCTCCAGCCCCTACACCCCCTCCCTATCTCTGTCACCCCCTCCAGCCCCTACACCCCCTCCCTATCTTTGTCACCCCATCCAGCCCCTACACCCCCTCCCTATCTCTGTCACCCCCTACACCCCCTCCCTATCTCTGTCACCCCCTCCAGCCCCCTACACCCCCTCCCTATCTCTGTCACCCCCTCCAGCCCATACACCCCCTCCCTATCTCTGTCACCCCCTCCAGCCCCTACACCCCCTCCATATCTCTGTCACCCCCCTCCAGTCCCTACACCCCCTCCCTATCTCTGTCACCCTCTCCAGCCCCTACACCCCCTCCCTATCTCTGTCACCCCCTCCAGCCACTACATCCCCTCCCTATCTCTGTCACGCCCTCCAGCTCCCTACACCCCCTCCCTATCTCTGTCACCCCCTCCAGCCCCCTACACCCCTCCCTATCTCTGTCACCCCCTCCAGCTCCCTACACCCCCTCCCCATCTCTGTCACCCCCTCTAGCCCCCTACACTCCCTCCCTATCTTGGTCACCCCCTCCAGCCCCCCGACACCCCCCTCCGAGATCCATGTTCTCCCCGAATCCCAGTATCTGCAGACCCCACCCCACCCTAGCAACAGCCCCCTCTCCGACCCCCCCTCGCTCCGCCATTGCGGGCACCCTCAGATGCCCCGGGGAGGGGTTTGACAGGAGATGGTGGGTGTTCCTGAACTCGGGGGGGGGGGGATGGGGGGCGGTCTCTCACTTTACCTCTCCACCCCCCCCCACCTTGAAACCGACTCCTCAATTGTCCCAGTTGCTCTCCCCTCCTGGGGTCAGGGGTCATCCCGTGAAGCACTAGTTGGCACATTGCAGTTGTTGTTGTAGTATGTGCTCTCCCCCCACCTCCCACAGATACCCATGATGCCCAAGGGGGAGGGCGCTAGGGATGCTATGCAACCCTCACCCGGTCAACAAGCAGGGCTGTGGGATCGGACTGTGCACCGATTGGACACCATCTTTCAGTCTTGGCATCTCCACACAGGGTGGGCACTGTGGGTAACGGGCACACACTGGTCTCACATCACACAGTCGGCAGGGGGAGTCTCTCTATACTCCCTCTACACTATCCCCCCCCCCCCTCCCAGGGACAGGGACAGCACGGGGTTAGATACAGAGTAAAGCTCCCTCTACACTATCCCCCCCCCCCTCCCAGGGACAGGGACAGCACGGGGTTAGATACAGAGTAAAGCTCCCTCTACACTATCCCCCCCCCCTCCCAGGGACAGGGACAGCACGGGGTTAGATACAGAGGAAAGCTCCCTCTACACTGTTCCCCCCCCCCCCCATCCCAGGGACAGGGACAGCACAGGGTTAGATACAGAGTAAAGCTCCCTCTACACTATCCCCCCCCCCCTCCCAGGGACAGGGACAGCACGGGGTTAGATACAGAGTAAAGCTCCCTCTACACTGTCCCCCATCCCAGGGACAGGGACTGCACAGGGTTAGATATAGAGGAAAGCTCCCTCTACACTGTCCCCCATCCCAGGGACAGGGACTGCACAGGGTTAGATACAGAGTAAAGCTCCCTCTACACTGTCCCCCCCATCCCAGGGACAGCACGGGGTTAGATACAGAGTAAAGCTCCCTCTACACTGTCCCCCCCATCCCAGGGACAGGGACAGCACGGGGTTAGATACAGAGTAAAGCTCCCTCTACACTGTCCCCCCATCCCAGGGACAGGGACAGCATGGGGTTAGATACAGAGTAAAGCTCCCTCTACACTGTCCCCCCCCATCCCAGGGACAGGGACAGCACGGGGTTAGATACAGAGTAAAGCTCCCTCTACACTGTCCCCCCCCATCCCAGGGACAGTGACAGCACGGGGTTAGATACAGAGTAAAGCTCCCTCTACACTGTCCCCCCCCATCCCAGGGACAGTGACAGCACGGGGTTAGATACAGAGTAAAGCTCCCTCTACACTGTCCCCCCCCATCCCAGGGACAGTGACAGCACGGGGTTAGATACAGAGTAAAGCTCCCTCTACACTGTCCCCCCCATCCCAGGGACAGGGACAGCACGGGGTTAGATACAGAGTAAAGCTCCCTCTACACTGTCACCCCCCATCTCAGGGACAGGGACAGCACGGGGTTAGATACAGAGTAAAGCTTCCTCTACACCGTTCCCCCCCATCCCAGGGACAGGGACAGCATGGGGTTAGATACAGAGTAAACCTCCCTCTACACTGTCCCCCCATCCCAGAGACAGGGACAGGGACAGCACGGGGTTAGATATAGAGGAAAGCTCCCTCTACACTGTCCCCCATCCCAGGGACAGGGACTGCACAGGGTTAGATACAGAGTAAAGCTCCCTCTACACTGTCCCCCCCATCCCAGGGACAGCACGGGGTTAGATACAGAGTAAAGCTCCCTCTACACTGTCCCCCCCATCCCAGGGACAGGGACAGCACGGGGTTAGATACAGAGTAAAGCTCCCTCTACACTGTCCCCCCATCCCAGGGACAGGGACAGCATGGGGTTAGATACAGAGTAAAGCTCCCTCTACACTGTCCCCCCCCATCCCAGGGACAGTGACAGCACGGGGTTAGATACAGAGTAAAGCTCCCTCTACACTGTCCCCCCCCATCCCAGGGACAGGGACAGCACGGGGTTAGATACAGAGTAAAGCTCCCTCTACACTGTCCCCCCCCATCCCAGGGACAGTGACAGCACGGGGTTAGATACAGAGTAAAGCTCCCTCTACACTGTCCCCCCCCATCCCAGGGACAGTGACAGCACGGGGTTAGATACAGAGTAAAGCTCCCTCTACACTGTCCCCCCCCATCCCAGGGACAGTGACAGCACGGGGTTAGATACAGAGTAAAGCTCCCTCTACACTGTCCCCCCCCATCCCAGGGACAGTGACAGCACGGGGTTAGACACAGAGTAAAGCTCCCTCTACACTGTCCCCCCCCATCCCAGGGACAGTGACAGCACGGGGTTAGATACAGAGTAAAGCTCCCTCTACACTGTCCCCACCTCCCTCCCCCATGTCTCTCTCTCTCTCTCTCTCTTTTTCATTATAAAATGAAAGGGTGCTGCATCACATCAAATATTTATCATCGTTTAATTAATATTAGAATCTTTCTTCATAATTACCGCGTGCGCTGATCTTAATGTGGTCGGCTGTGCCTCACTAATCATCTCGTTCTCTCCCTCAGAGCTTATTTCGCTCGTTATTCTCTCTGTCAGAATATCTTCAATCTGTCTGGCCTGCGTTGGGCTCTGTTCCAGCGACGGGATCTTCAACATCTCCCCATTCCACTCCCCCTCACATTCCCTCCTGCGCCACCCCCCCCCCCCAGCCTCCTTTCAATGGCCAATCCTATTTCGGCTCCATTTCAGGCATGAGGCCTACTCCCTTCGGAGAGCCCGCTCCCCAGACTGGGGCACAGGCCGCGGGTGAAAGGTCAAGACTCAAGAGTGTGAGGAAATGGCGGCGGGGGAGGAGGGGAAGGGAAGGGAGGTTTGACAGGTTGACACTCCCAAATTTGCTCCGGCAGTGTTGGGGGTGGAGGGGAAGGGGGATGAGGCGGAATATTTTGGGTCAGGCGAGTGTGGCTTTTGTCTCTCCCCGCTTGGAGGTCCCACCCCCTTCCGTTCCCTCAAAGCAGGCCCTTCACACACATTGGCCCGTGACACACATGACCTTCTTGTTGCCTGCACCTAAACGTGGTGGCCCATTGTCTGTGACAAAGATGGCTGCCCCTCACCCATTACAAACATGGCTGCCCACTGCCCACATTAACTGTGGCTGTCCATTGTCTGTAACAAACATGGCTGCCCACTGCCCATATTAACTGTGGCTGTCCATTGTCTGTAACAAACATGGCTGCCCACTGCCCATATTAACTGTGGCTGTCCATTTCCCATAACAAACATGGCTGCCCACTGCCCACATTAACTGTGGCTGTCCATTTCCCATAACAAACATGGATGCCCACTGCCCATATTAACTGTGGCTGCCCATTGCCCATAACAAACATGGCTGCCCATTGCTCATATTAATTGTGGCTGCCCATTGCCCATAACAAACATGGCTGCCCACTGCCCACATTAACATTGGCTGTGTATTGTCTGTAACAAACATGGCTGCCACTGACCATATTAACTGTGGCTGCCCTTTATAAACATGGCTGCACACTGCCCATAACAAAAATGGCTGCCACTGACCATATTAATTGTGGTTGCCCGTGTCCCATAACAAACGTGGCTGTCCATTGCCCATATTAACGGTGGCTGCCCAATGCCTGCCACAAACATGGCTGCCTATGTCCATTTTAACAGTGGCTGTCCATTGCCCATAACAAAATGGCTGCCAATGCCCCGCATTCCCACCCCAGCCCCATTTCCCCAAACCACATCTCATTGCCACTGAGGACCCGGAACGGTGTGCCTGGAAGATGGTCCCTAGAGATCATGGTGGGCGCCAGGGTTTGGTTGGCGCTGGGGATTGGTGGGGTGGGGGGGGGGGGTGGGAGTTAGCTGAACCGTGGGAGGCATCGCTCGGAGAGCGAGGCTGTTGCGCAGTTGCGGCTGGATGGCCTGTTCCCAGAATGCCCGGCGTCCTCATCCTGATGATTGCAGAGATCCAGGCGTGGCCTTCCGAAGGATAAGAGGCCAATTCACATTTGTGTTCCCCCATCCCCACCCTCATCAAATCCCGCAAAACCAGGGACCAAATATTCAGGGGGAAGGGTCAGCTTGTATTGAGGGTCTTAACGGAAGGCGAGTGCTTTATGGAAGAAATTCCTGAACTCAGAAACACCCCTCCCAACGCCCACGGACAGCTAAAGGATTGGCACACCCTCCCCAGTTGAGAACTGGGGAGACGAGGGAGACAGGCCAGGCTGGAGGGGGTGACAGAGATAGGGAGGGGGTGTAGGGGGCTGGAGGGGGTGACAGAGATAGGGAGGGAGTGTAGGGGGCTGGAGGGGGTGACAGAGATAGGGAAGGGGTGTAGGGGGCTGGAGGGGGTGACAGAGATAGGGAAGGGGTGTAGGGGGCTGGAGGGGGTGACAGAGATAGGGAGGGAGTGTAGGGGGCTGGAGGGGGTGACAGAGATAGGGAGGGGGTGTAGGGGGCTGGAGGGGGTGACAGAGATAGGGAGGGGGTGTAGGGGGCTGGAGGAGGGTGACAGAGATAGGGAGGGGGTGTAGGGGGCTGGAGGGGGTGACAGAGATAGGGAAGGGGTGTAGGGGGCTGGAGGGGGTGACAGAGATAGGGAGGGGGTGTAGGGGGCTGGAGGGGGTGACAGAGATAGGGAAGGGGTGTAGGGGCTGGAGGGGGTGACAGAGATAGGGAGAGGGTGCAGGGGTTGGAGGGGGTGACAGAGATAGGGAGGGGCTGGAGGGGGTGACAGAGATAGGGAGGGGATGTAGTGGCTGGAGGGGGTGACAGAGATAGGGAGGGGTGTAGGGGGCTGGAGGGGGTGACAGAGATAGGGAGGGGTGTAGGGGGTTGGAGGGGGTGACAGAGATAGGGAGGGGTGTAGGGGCTGGAGGGGGTGACAGAGATAGGGAGAGGCTGGAGGGGGTGACAGAGATAGGGAGGGAGTGTACGGGGCTGGAGGGGTGACAGCGATAGGGAGGGGGTGTAGGGGCTGGAGGGGGTGACAGAGATAGGGAGGGGGTGTAGGGGCTGGAGGAGGTGACAGAGATACGGAGGGGGTGTAGGGCTGGAGGGGGTGACAGAGATAGGGAGGGGGTGTAGGGGCTGGAGGGGGTGACAGAGATAGGGAGAGGGTGTAGGGGCTGGAGGAGGTGACAGAGATAGGGAGGGGGTGTAGGGGGTGACAGAGATAGGGAGGGGGTGTAGAGGGCTGGAGGGGGTGACAGAGATAGGGAGGGGGTGTCGGGGGCTGGAGGGGGTGACAGAGATAGGGAGGGGGTGTAGGGGGTGACAGAGATAGGGAGGGGGTGTCGGGGGCTGGAGGGGGTGACAGAGATAGGGAGGGGGTGTAGGGGGTGTAGGGGGTGACAGAGATAGGGAGGGGGTGTAGGGGCTGGAGGAGGTGACAGAGATAGGGAGGAGGTGTAGGGGGTGACAGAGATAGGGAGGGGGTGAAGGGGCTGGAGGGGGTGACAGAGATAGGGAGGGGGCGTAGGGGCTGGAGGGGGTGACAGAGATAGGGAGGGGGTGTAGGGGGTGTAGGGGGTGACAGAGATAGGGAGGGGGTGTAGGGGCTGGAGGAGGTGACAGAGATAGGGAGGAGGTGTAGGGGGTGACAGAGATAGGGAGGGGGTGAAGGGGCTGGAGGGGGTGACAGAGATAGGGAGGGGGTGTAGGGGGCTGGAGGAGGTGACAGAGATAGGGAGGGGGTGTAGGGGCTGGAGGGGGTGACAGAGATAGGGAGGGGGTGTAGGGGGCTGGAGGAGGTGACAGAGATAGGGAGGGGGTGTAGGGGGCTGGGGGAGGTGACAGAGATAAGGAGGGGGTGTCGGGAGCTGGAGGAGGTGAAGGGGCTGGAGGAGGTGACAGAGATAGGGAGGGGGCTGGAGGAGGTGACAGAGATAGGGAGGGGGTTTAGGGGGCTGGAGGAGGTGACAGAGATAGGGAGGGGGTGTAGGGGCTGGAGGAGGTGACAGAGATAGGGAGGGGGCTGGAGGAGGTGACAGAGATAGGGAGGGGGTGTAGGGGGCTGGAGGGGGGTACAGAGATAGGGAGGGGGTGTAGGGTCTGGAGGGGGTGACAGAGATAGGGAGGGGGTGTAGGGGCTGGAGGGGGTGACAGAGATAGGGAGGGGGTGTAGGGAGCTGAAGGGGGTGACAGAGATAGGGAGGGGGTGTAGGGGGCTGGAGGGGGTGACAGAGATAGGGAGGGGGTGTAGGAGCTGGAGGGGGTGACAGAGATAGGGAGGGGGTGTAGGGGCTGGAGGGGGTGACAGAGATAGGGAGGGGGTGTAGGAGCTGGAGGGGTGACAGGGATAGGGAGGGGGTGTAGGGGGCTGGAGGGGGTGACAGAGATAGGGAGGAGGTGTAGGGGACTGGAGGAGGTGACAGAGATAGGGAGGGGGTGTAGGGGACTGGAGGAGGTGACAGAGATAGGGAGGGGGTGTAGGGGGCTGGAGGAGGTGACAGAGATAGGGAGGGGGCTGGAGGGGGTGACAGAGATAGGGAGGGGGTGTAGGGGCTGGAGGGGGTGACAGAGATAGGGAGGGGGTGTAGGGGCTGAAGGGGGTGACAGAGATAGGGAGGGGGTGAAGGGAGTGACAGAGATAGGGAGGGGGTGTAGGGGGGTTGGAGGGGGTGACAGAGATCGGGAGGGGGTGTAGTGGCTGGAGGGAGTGACAGAGATAGGGAGGGAGTTTAGGGGGTGACAGTGATAGGGAGGGGGTGTAGGCGCTGGAGGAGGTGACAGAGATAGGGAGGGGGTTTAGGGGGTGGAGGAGGTGACAGAGATAGGGAGGGGGGTAGTGGCTCGAGGAGGTGACAGAGATAGGGAGGGGGTGTGGGGGCTGGAGGAGGTGACAGAGATAGGGAGGGGGTGTAGGGGGCTGGAGGGGGTGACAGAGATAGGGAGGGGGTGTAGGGGCTGGAGGGGGTGACAGAGATAGGGAGGGGGTGAAGGTGCTGGAGGAGGTGACAGAGATAGGGAGGATGTGTAGGGGGCTGGAGGGGGTGACAGAGATAGGGAGGATGTGTAGGGGGCTGGAGGGGGTGACAGAGATAGGGAGGGGGGTGTAGGGTCTGGAGGGGGTGACAGAGATAGGGAGGGGGTGTAGGGGCTGGAGGGGTTGACAGAGATAGGGTGGGGGTGTAGGTGGTGGAGGAGGTGACAGAGATAGGGAGGGGGTTTAGGGGGCTGGAGGGGGTGACAGAGATAGGGAGGAGGTGTAGGGGCTGGAGGAGGTGACAGAGATAGGGAGGGGGTGTCGGGAGCTGGAGGGGGTGACAGAGATAGGGAGGGGGTGTAGGGGCTGGAGGGGGTGACAGAGATAGGGAGGGGGTGTCGGGGGCTGGAGGGGGTGACAGAGATAGGGAGGAGGTGTAGGAGCTGGGGGAGGTGACAGAGATAGGGAGGGGGTGTAGGGGGCTGGAGGGGGTGACAGAGATAGGGAGGGGGCTGGAGTGGGGGACAGAGATAGGGAGGGGGTGTAGGGGGTGACAGAGATAGGGAGGGGGTGTAACGGGCTGGAGGAGGTGACAGAGATAGGGAGGGGGTGTAGGGAGCTGGAGGAGGTGACAGAGATAGGGAGGGGGTTTAGGGGGCTGGAGGGGGTGACAGAGATAGGGAGGGGGTGTAGGGGCTGGAGGGGGTGACAGAGATAGGGAGGGGGTGTAGGGGGCTGGTGGAGGTGACAGAGATAGGGAGGGGGTGTAGGGGCTGGAGGGGGTGACAGAGATAGGGAGGGGGGTTTAGGGGGCTGGAGGGGGTGACAGAGATAGGGAGGGGGTGTAGGGGCTGGAGGGGGTGACAGAGATAGGGAGGGGGTGTAGGGAGCTGAAGGGGGTGACAGAGATAGGGAGGGGGTGAAGGGAGTGACAGAGATAGGGAGGGGGTGTAGGGGGCTGGAGGGGGTGACAGAGATCGGGAGGGGGTGTAGGGGCTGGAGGGGGTGACAGAGATAGGGGGGGGTGTAGGGGCTGGAGGGGGTGACAGAGATAGGGAGGGTGTGTAGGGGGCTGGAGGGGGTGACAGAGATCGGGAGGGGGTGTAGGGGCTGGAGGGAGTGACAGAGATAGGGAGGGGGTTTAGAGGGTGACAGTGATAGGGAGGGGGTGTAGGGACTGGAGGGGGTGACAGAGATAGGGAGGGGGGGTAGGGGCTGGAGGAGGTGACAGAGATAGGGAGGGGGTGTAGGGGGGTGGAGGGGGGTGACAGAGATAGGGAGGGGGTGTAGGGGCTGGAGGAGGTGACAGGGATAGGGAGGGGGCGTAGTGGGGTGGAGGGGGGTGACAGAGATAGGGAGGGGGTGTAGGGGGGTGGAGGGGGGTGACAGAGATAGGGAGGGGGTGTAGGGGCTGGAGGGGGTGACAGAGATAGGGAGGGGTGTAGGGGCTGGAGGAGGTGACAGGGATAGGGAGGGGGTGTAGGGGGGTGGAGGGGGGTGACAGAGATAGGGAGGGGGTGTAGGGGGGTGGAGGGGGGTGACAGAGATAGGGAGGGGGTGTAGGGGGGTGGAGGGGGGTGACAGAGATAGGGAGGGGGTGTAGGGGCTGGAGGGGGTGACAGAGATAGGGAGGGGGTGTAGGTGGTGGAGGAGGTGACAGAGATAGGGAGGGGGTGTGGGGGCTGGAGGGGGTGACAGAGATAGGGAGCGGGTGTGGGGGCTGGAGGGGGTGACAGAGATAAGGAGGGGGTGTAGGGGCCTGGAGGGGGTGACAGAGATAGGGAGGAGGTGTAGGGGGCTGGAGGGGGTGACAGAGATAGGGAGGGGGTGTAGGGGGCTGGAGGGGGTGACAGAGATAGGGAGGGGGGTAGGGGCTGGAGGAGGTGACAGAGATAGGGAGGGGGTGTAGGGGGCTGGAGGAGGTGACAGAGATAGGGAGGGGGGTAGGGGCTGGAGGAGGTGACAGAGATAGGGAGGGGGTGTCGTGGGCTGGAGGGGGTGACAGAGATAGGGAGGGGGTGTAGGGGCTGGAGGAGGTGACAGAGATAGGGAGGGGGTGTCGGGGGCTGGAGGGGGTGACAGAGATAGGGAGGGGGTGTAGGGGCTGGAGGAGGTGACAGAGATAGGGAGGGGGTGTAGGGGGCTGGAGGAGGTGACAGAGATAGGGAGGGGGTGTAGGGGCTGGAGGAGGTGACAGAGATAGGGAGGGGGTGTAGGGGCTGGAGGGGGTGACAGAGATAGGGAGGGGGTGTAGGGGGCTGGAGTGGGTGACAGAGATAGGGAGCGGGTGTGGGGGCTGGAGGGGGTGACAGAGATAGGGAGTGGGTGTAGGGGGCTGGCGGAGGTGACAAGATAGGGAGGGGGTGTAGGGGGCTGGAGGAGGTGACAGAGATAGGGAGGGGGTGTAGGGGTTGGAGGGAGTGACAGAGATAGGGAGCGGGTGTGGGGGCTGGAGGGGGTGACAGAGATAGGGAGGGGGTGACAGAGATAGGGAGGGGGTGTAGGGGACTGGAGGGGATGACAGAGATAGGGAGGAGGTGTAGGGGGTGACAGAGATAGGGAGTGGGTGTCGGGGGCTGGAGGGGGTGACAGACATAGGAAGTGGGTGCAGGGGGCTGGAGGGGGTGATAGAGATAGGGAGGAGGTGTAGGGGGTGATAGAGGTAGGGAGGGTGTGTAGGGGACTGGAGGGGGTGACAGAGATAGGGAGGAGGTGTAGGGGGTGATAGAGGTAGGGAGGGTGTGTAGGGGCCTGGAGGGGGTGACAGAGATAGGGAGGAGGTGTAGGGGGCTGGAGGGGGTGACAGAGATAGGGAGGGGGTGTAGGGGGCTGGAGGGGGTGACAGAGATAGGGAGGGGGTGTAGGGAGCTGGAGGAGGTGACAGAGATAGGGAGGAGGTGTAGGGGGCTGGAGGGGGTGACAGAGATAGGGAGGGGGTGTAGGGGGCTGGAGGGGGTGACAGAGATAGGGAGGGGGTGTAGGGGGCTGGAGGGGGTGACAGAGATAGGGAGGGGGTGTAGGGGCCTGGAGGGGGTGACAGAGATAGGGAGGAGGTGTAGGGGGCTGGAGGGGGTGACAGAGATAGGGAGGGGGTGTAGGGGGCTGGAGGGGGTGACAGAGATAGGGAGGGGGTGTAGGGAGCTGGAGGAGGTGACAGAGATAGGGAGGGGGTGTAGGGGGCTGGAGGAGGTGACAGAGATAGGGAGGGGGTGTAGGGGCTGGAGGGGGTGACAGAGATAGGGAGGGGGTGTAGGGGCCTGGAGGGGGTGACAGAGATAGGGAGGAGGTGTAGGGGGCTGGAGGGGGTGACAGAGATAGGGAGGGGGTGTAGGGGGCTGGAGGAGGTGACAGAGATAGGGAGGGGGTGTAGGGGGCTGGAGGGGGTGACAGAGATAGGGAGGGGGTGTAGGGGCCTGGAGGGGGTGACAGAGATAGGGAGGAGGTGTAGGGGGCTGGAGGGGGTGACAGAGATAGGGAGGGGGTGTAGGGGGCTGGAGGGGGTGACAGAGATAGGGAGGGTGTGTAGGGGCTGGAGGAGGTGACAGAGATAGGGAGGGGGTGTAGAGGCTGGAGGGGGTGACAGAGATAGGGAGGGGGTGTAGGGGCTGGAGGGGGTGACAGAGATAGGGAGTGGGTCTAGTGGATGACAGAGATAGGGAGGGGGTGTAGGGGCTGGAGGGGGTGACAGAGATAGGGAGGAGGTGTAGGGGGTGACAGAGATTGGGAGGGGGTGTAGGGGGCTGGAAGAGGTGACAGAGATAGGGAGTGGCTGCAGGGGGTGACAGAGATAGGGAGTGGGTGCAGGGGGCTGGAGGGGGTGATAGAGGTAGGGAGGGTGTGTAGGGGCTGGAGGGGGTGACAGAGATAGGGAGGGGTGTAGGGAGTGACTGAGATAGGGAGGGGGTGTGGGGGCTGGAGGGAGTGACAGAGATAGGGAGGGGGTGTAGGGGCTGAAGGGGGTGACAGAGATAGGGAGGGGATGTAGGGGGCTGGAGGAGGTGACAGATATAGGGAGGGGGTGAAGGGGGCTGGAGGAGGTGACAGAGATAGGGAGGGGGTGTAGGGGGCTGGAGGAGGTGACAGAGATAGGGAGGGGGTGTAGGGGCTGGAGGGGTTGACAGAGATAGGGAGGGGTGTAGGGTCTGGAGGGGGTGACAGAGATAGGGAGGGGGTGTGGAGGGCTGGAGGGGGTGACTGAGATAGGGAGGGGTTGTAGGGGCTGGAGGGGGTGACAGAGATAGGGAGTGGGTCCAGTGAATGACAGAGATAGGGAGGGGGTGTAGGGGCTGGAGGGGGTGACAGAGATAGGGAGGAGGTGTAGGGGGTGACAGAGATTGGGAGGGGGTGTAGGGGGCTGGAAGAGGTGACAGAGATAGGGAGGGGCTGCAGGGGGTGACAGAGATAGGGAGTGGGTGCAGGGGGCTGGAGGGGGTGATAGAGGTAGGGAGGGTGTGTAGGGGCTGGAGGGGGTGACAGAGATAGGGAGGGGGTGTAGGGAGTGACAGAGATAGGGAGGGGGTGTAGGGAGTGACTGAGATAGGGAGGGGGTGTGGGGTCTGGAGGGGGTGACAGAGATAGGGACGGGGTGTAGGGGGCTGGAGGGTGTGATAGAGATAGGGAGGGGGTGTAGGGGCTGGAGGGGGTGACAGAGATAGGGAGTGGGTGCAGGGGGCTGGAGGGGGTGATAGAGATAGGGAGGGGGTGAAGGGGCTGGAGGAGGTGACAGTGATAGGGAGGGGGCGTAGGGGCTGGAGGGGTTGACAGAGATAGGGAGTGGGTGTAGGGGGTGACAGAGATAGGGAGGGGGTGTAGGGGGCTGGAGGAGGTGACAGAGATAGGGAGGGGGTGTAGGGGGCTGGAGGGGTTGATAGAGGTAGGGAGGGGGTGTAGGGGCTGGAGGGGGTGACAGAGATAGGGAGTGGGTGCAGGGGGCTGGAGGGGGTGATAGAGATAGGGAGGGGGTGTAGGGGCTGGAGGGGGTGACAGAGATAGGGAGGGGGTGTAGGTAGTGACAGAGATAGGGAGTGGGTGCAGGGGGCTGGAAGGGGTGACAGAGATAGGGAAGGGGTGTGGGGGCTGGAGGGGGTGACAGAGATAGGGAGGGGGTGTAGGGGCTGGAGGGGGTGATAGAGATAGGGAGGGGATGTAGGGGGCTGGAGGAGGTGACAGAGATAGGGAGGGGATGTAGGGGCTGGAGGGGGTGACAGAGATAGGGAGGGGGTGTAGGGGCTGGAGGGGGTGACAGAAATAGGAAGTGGGTGCAGGGGGCTGGAGGGAGTGATAGAGGTAGGGAGGGGGTGTAGGGGCTGGAGGGGGTGACAGAGATAGGGAGGGGGTGTAGGGAGTGACAGAGATAGGGAGGGGGTTTGGGGGTGACAGTGATAGGGAGGGGGTGTAGGGGACAGGAGGAGGTGACAGAGATAGGGAGGGGGTGTAGGGGGCTGGAGGGGGTGACAGAGATAGGGAGTGGGTGCAGGGGGCTGGAGGGGGTGATAGAGGTAGGGAGGGGGTGTAGGGGCTGGAGGGGTTGACAGAGATAGGTAGGGGGTGTAGGGGGCTGGAGGGTGTGTCAGAGATAGGGAGGGGGCGTAGGGGCTGGAGGGGTTGACAGAGATAGGGAGTGGGTGTAGTGGATGACAGAAAAAAGGAGAGGGTGTAGGGGCTGGAGGGGGTGACAGAGATAGGGAGGAGGTGTAGAGGGCTGGAGGGGGTGACAGAGATAGGGAGGGGGTGTAGGGGGTGACAGAAATAGGAAGTGGGTGCAGGGGGCTGGAGGGAGTGATAGAGGTAGGGAGGGGGTGTAGGGGCTGGAGGGGGTGACAGAGATAGGGAGGGGGTGTAGGGAGTGACAGAGATAGGGAGGGGGTGTAGGGAGTGACTGAGATAGGGAGGGGGTGTGGGGGCTGGAGGGAGTGACAGAGATAGGGAGGGGATGTAGGGGGCTGGAGGGGGTGACAGAGATAGGGAGGCGGTGTAGGGGGCTGGAGGAGGTGACAGAGATAGGGAGGGGGAGTAGGGGGCTGGAGGAGGTGACAGAGATAGGGAGGGGGTGTAGGGTCTGGAGGGGTTGACAGAGATAGGGAGGGGGTGTAGGGTCTGGAGGGGGTGACAGAGATAGGGAGGGGGTCTAGTGGATGACAGAGATAGGGAGGGGGTGTAGGGGCTGGAGGGGGTGACAGAGATAGGGAGGAGGTGTAGGGGGTGACAGAGATTGGGAGGGGGTGTAGGGGGCTGGAAGAGGTGACAGAGATAGGGAGGGGCTGCAAAGGGTGACAGAGATAGGGAGTGGGTGCAGGGGGCTGGAGGAGGTGATAGAGGTAGGGAGGGTGTGTAGGGGGCTGGAGGGGGTGATAGAGATAGGGAGGGGGTGAAGGGGCTGGAGGAGGTGACAGTGATAGGGAGGGGGCGTAGGGGCTGGAGGGGTTGACAGAGATAGGGAGTGGGTGTAGGGGGTGACAGAGATAGGGAGGGGGTGTAGGGGGCTGGAGGAGGTGACAGAGATAGGGAGGGGGTGTAGGGGGCTGGAGGGGTTGATAGAGGTAGGGAGGGGGTGTAGGGGCTGGAGGGGGTGACAGAGATAGGGAGTGGGTGCAGGGGGCTGGAGGGGGTGATAGAGATAGGGAGGGGGTGTAGGGGCTGGAGGGGGTGACAGAGATAGGGAGGGGGTGTAGGTAGTGACAGAGATAGGGAGTGGGTGCAGGGGGCTGGAAGGGGTGACAGAGATAGGGAAGGGGTGTGGGGGCTGGAGGGGGTGACAGAGATAGGGAGGGGGTGTAGGGGCTGGAGGGGGTGATAGAGATAGGGAGGGGATGTAGGGGGCTGGAGGAGGTGACAGAGATAGGGAGGGGATGTAGGGGCTGGAGGGGGTGACAGAGATAGGGAGGGGGTGTAGGGGCTGGAGGGGGTGACAGAAATAGGAAGTGGGTGCAGGGGGCTGGAGGGAGTGATAGAGGTAGGGAGGGGGTGTAGGGGCTGGAGGGGGTGACAGAGATAGGGAGGGGGTGTAGGGAGTGACAGAGATAGGGAGGGGGTTTGGGGGTGACAGTGATAGGGAGGGGGTGTAGGGGACAGGAGGAGGTGACAGAGATAGGGAGGGGGTGTAGGGGGCTGGAGGGGGTGACAGAGATAGGGAGTGGGTGCAGGGGGCTGGAGGGGGTGATAGAGGTAGGGAGGGGGTGTAGGGGCTGGAGGGGTTGACAGAGATAGGTAGGGGGTGTAGGGGGCTGGAGGGTGTGTCAGAGATAGGGAGGGGGCGTAGGGGCTGGAGGGGTTGACAGAGATAGGGAGTGGGTGTAGTGGATGACAGAGATAGGGAGAGGGTGTAGGGGCTGGAGGGGGTGACAGAGATAGGGAGGAGGTGTAGAGGGCTGGAGGGGGTGACAGAGATAGGGAGGGGGTGTAGGGGGTGACAGAAATAGGAAGTGGGTGCAGGGGGCTGGAGGGAGTGATAGAGGTAGGGAGGGGGTGTAGGGGCTGGAGGGGGTGACAGAGATAGGGAGGGGGTGTAGGGAGTGACAGAGATAGGGAGGGGGTGTAGGGAGTGACTGAGATAGGGAGGCGGTGTGGGGGCTGGAGGGAGTGACAGAGATAGGGAGGGGATGTAGGGGGCTGGAGGGGGTGACAGAGATAGGGAGGCGGTGTAGGGGGCTGGAGGAGGTGACAGAGATAGGGAGGGGGAGTAGGGGGCTGGAGGAGGTGACAGAGATAGGGAGGGGGTGTAGGGTCTGGAGGGGTTGACAGAGATAGGGAGGGGTGTAGGGTCTGGAGGGGGTGACAGAGATAGGGAGGGGGTCTAGTGGATGACAGAGATAGGGAGGGGGTGTAGGGGCTGGAGGGGGTGACAGAGATAGGGAGGAGGTGTAGGGGGTGACAGAGATTGGGAGGGGGTGTAGGGGGCTGGAAGAGGTGACAGAGATAGGGAGGGGCTGCAGGGGGTGACAGAGATAGGGAGTGGGTGCAGGGGGCTGGAGGAGGTGATAGAGGTAAGGAGGGTGTGTAGGGGCTGGAGGGGGTGACAGAGATAGGGAGGGGTGTAGGGAGTGACTGAGATAGGGAGGGGGTGTGGGGGCTGGAGGGAGTGACAGAGATAGGGAGGGGGTGTAGGGGCTGAAGGGGGTGACAGAGATAGGGAGGGGATGTAGGGGGCTGGAGGAGGTGACAGATATAGGGAGGGGGTGAAGGGGGCTGGAGGAGGTGACAGAGATAGGGAGGGGGTGTAGGGGGCTGGAGGAGGTGACAGAGATAGGGAGGGGGTGTAGGGGCTGGAGGGGTTGACAGAGATAGGGAGGGGTGTAGGGTCTGGAGGGGGTGACAGAGATAGGGAGGGTTGTAGAGGGCTGGAGGGGGTGACTGAGATAGGGAGGGGTTGTAGGGGCTGGAGGGGGTGACAGAGATAGGGAGTGGGTCCAGTGAATGACAGAGATAGGGAGGGGGTGTAGGGGCTGGAGGGGGTGACAGAGATAGGGAGGAGGTGTAGGGGGTGACAGAGATTGGGAGGGGGTGTAGGGGGCTGGAAGAGGTGACAGAGATAGGGAGGGGCTGCAGGGGGTGACAGAGATAGGGAGGGGGTGTAGGGAGTGACAGAGATAGGGAGGGGGTGTAGGGAGTGACTGAGATAGGGAGGGGGTGTGGGGTCTGGAGGGGGTGACAGAGATAGGGAGGGGGTGTAGGGGGCTGGAGGAGGTGACAGAGATAGGGAGGGGGTGTAGGGGGCTGGAGGGGTTGATAGAGGTAGGGAGGGGGTGTAGGGGCTGGAGGGGGTGACAGAGATAGGGAGTGGGTGCAGGGGGCTGGAGGGGGTGATAGAGATAGGGAGGGGGTGTAGGGGCTGGAGGGGGTGACAGAGATAGGGAGGGGGTGTAGGTAGTGACAGAGATAGGGAGTGGGTTCAGGGGGCTGGAAGGGGTGACAGAGATAGGGAGGGGGTGTGGGGGCTGGAGGGGGTGACAGAGATAGGGAGGGGGTGTAGGGGCTGGAGGGGGTGATAGAGATAGGGAGGGGATGTAGGGGGCTGGAGGAGGTGACAGAGATAGGGAGGGGGTGTAGGGGCTGGAGTGGGTGACAGAGATAGGGAGGGGTGTGGGGGCTGGAGGGGGTGACAGAGATAGGGAGGGGGTGTAGGGGCTGGAGTGGGTGACAGAGATAGGGAGGGGTGTGGGGGCTGGAGGGGGTAACAGGGATAGGGAGGGGATGTAGGGGGCTGGAGGAGGTGACAGAGATAGGGAGGGGGTGAAGGGGCTGGAGGAGGTGACAGAGATAGGGAGGGGGTGTAGGGGCTGGAGGGGGTGACAGAGATAGGGAGGGGGTGTAGGGGACAGGAGGAGGTGACAGAGATAGGGAGGGAGTGTAGGGGGTGACAGAGGTAGGAAGGGGGTGTAGGGAGCTGGAGGAGGTGACAGAAATAGAGTTGGGGGTAGGGGCTGGAGGGGGTGACAGAGATAGGGAGGGGGTGTAGGGGACAGGAGGAGGTGACAGAGATAGGGAGGGAGTGTAGGGGGTGACAGAGGTAGGGAGGGGGTGTAGGGAGCTGGAGGAGGTGACAGAAATAGGGTGGGGTGTAGGGGCTGGAGGGGGTGACAGAGATAGGGAGGGGGTGTAGGGGACAGGAGGAGGTGACAGAGATAGGGAGGGAGTGTAGGCGGCTGAAGGAGGTGACAGAGATAGGGAGGGGGTGTAGGGGGTTAGAGGAGGTGACAGTGATAGGGAGGGGGTGTAGGGGCTGGAGGGGGTGACAGAGATAGGGAGGGGGTGTAGGGGGTGACAGAGATAGGGAGGGGGTGTTGGGGGCTGGAGGGGGTGACAGAGATAGGGAGGGGGTGCAGGGAGTGACAGAGATAGGGAGGGGGCGTAGGGGGCTGAAGGGGGTGACAGAGATAGGGAGGGGGTGTTGGGGGCTGGAGGGGGTGACAGAGATAGGGAGGGGGTGTAGGGAGTGACAGAGATAGGGAGGGGCTGCAGGGAGTGACAGAGATAGGGAGGGGATGTGGGGGCTGGAGGGGGTGACAGAGATAGGGAGGGGGTGTAGGGGGCTGGAGGGTGTGACAGAGATAGGGAGGGGATGTGGGGGCTGGAGGGAGTGACAGAGATAGGGAGGGGGTGTGGGGGCTGGAGGAGGTGACAGAGATAGGGAGGGGGTGTAGGTTCTGGAGGGGGTGACAGGGATAGGGAGGGGGTGTAGGGGCTGGAGGGGGTGACAGTGATAGGGAGGGGGTGCAGGGGGCTGGAGGGGGTGATAGAGGTAGGGAGGGGGTGTAGGGAGTGACAGAGATAGGGAGGGGGTGTAGGGGCTGGAGGGGGTGACAGAGATAGGGAGGGGGTGTAGGGGCTGGAGGGGGTGACAGAGATAGGGAGTGGGTGCAGGGGGCTGGAGGGGGTGATAGAGGTAGGGAGGGGGTGTAGGGTCTGGAGGGGGTGACAGAGATAGGGAGGGGGTGTAGGGAGTGACAGAGATAGGGAGGGGGTGTAGGGGCTGGAGGGGGTGACAGATATAGGGAGGGGGTGTAGGGGCTGGAGGAGGTGACAGATATAGGGAGGGGGTGTAGGGGCTGGAGGAGGTGACAGAGATAGGGAGGGGGTGTAGGGGGCTGGAGGAGGTGACAGATATAGGGAGGGGGTGTAGGGGCTGGAGGAGGTGACAGAGATAGGGAGGGGGTGAAGGGGCTGGAGGAGGTGACAGAGGTAGCGAGGGGGTGTAGGGGCTGGAGGGGGTGACAGAGATAGGGAGCGGGTGCAGGGGCTGGAGGGGGTGACAGTGATAGGGAGGGGGTGCAGGGGGCTGGAGGGGGTGATAGAGGTAGGGAGGGGGTGTAGGGAGTGACAGAGATAGGGAGGGGGTGAAGGGGCTGGAGGAGGTGACAGAGGTAGCGAGGGGGTGTAGGGGCTGGAGGGGGTGACAGAGATAGGGAGCGGGTGCAGGGGCTGGAGGGGGTGACAGTGATAGGGAGGGGGTGCAGGGGGCTGGAGGGGGTGACAGAGATAGGGAGGGGGTGTAGGGGCTGGAGGGGGTGACAGAGATAGGGAGTGGGTGCAGGGGGCTGGAGGGGGTGATAGAGGTAGGGAGGGGGTGTAGGGTCTGGAGGGGGTGACAGAGATAGGGAGGGGGTGTAGGTAGTGACAGAGATAGGGAGTGGGTGCAGGGGGCTGGAAGGGGTGACAGAGATAGGGAGGGGGTGTGGGGGCTGGAGGGGGTGACAGAGATAGGGAGGGGGTGTAGGGGCTGGAGGGGGTGATAGAGATAGGGAGGGGATGTAGGGGGCTGGAGGAGGTGACAGAGATAGGGAGGGGATGTAGGGGCTGGAGGGGGTGACAGAGATAGGGAGGGGGTGTAGGGAGTGACAGAGATAGGGAGGGGGTGTAGGGGCTGGAGTGGGTGACAGAGATAGGGAGGGGTGTGGGGGCTGGAGGGGGTGACGGAGATAGGGAGGGGGTGTAGGGGGCTGGAGGGTGTGATAGAGATAGGGAGGGGATGTAGGGGGCTGGAGGAGGTGACAGAGATAGGGAGGGGGTGTAGGGGCTGGAGTGGGTGACAGAGATAGGGAGGGGTGTGGGGGCTGGAGGGGGTGACAGAGATAGGGAGGGGGTGTAGGGGGCTGGAGGGTGTGATAGAGATAGGGAGGGGATGTAGGGGGCTGGAGGAGGTGACAGAGATAGGGAGGGGGTGAAGGGGCTGGAGGAGGTGACAGAGATAGGGAGGGGGTGTAGGGGCTGGAGGGGGTGACAGAGATAGGGAGGGGGTGTAGGGGACAGGAGGAGGTGACAGAGATAGGGAGGGAGTGTAGGGGGTGACAGAGGTAGGGAGGGGGTGTAGGGAGCTGGAGGAGGTGACAGAAATAGGGTGGGGTGTAGGGGCTGGAGGGGGTGACAGAGATAGGGAGGGGGTGTAGGGGACAGGAGGAGGTGACAGAGATAGGGAGGGAGTGTAGGCGGCTGAAGGAGGTGACAGAGATAGGGAGGGGGTGTAGGGGGTTAGAGGAGGTGACAGTGATAGGGAGGGGGTGTAGGGGCTGGAGGGGGTGACAGAGATAGGGAGGGGGTGTAGGGGGTGACAGAGATAGGGAGGGGGTGTTGGGGGCTGGAGGGGGTGACAGAGATAGGGAGGGGGTGCAGGGAGTGACAGAGATAGGGAGGGGGCGTAGGGGGCTAAAGGGGGTGACAGAGATAGGGAGGGGGTGTTGGGGGCTGGAGGGGGTGACAGAGATAGGGAGGGGGTGTAGGGAGTGACAGAGATAGGGAGGGGCTGCAGGGAGTGACAGAGATAGGGAGGGGATGTGGGGGCTGGAGGGGGTGACAGAGATAGGGAGGGGGTGTAGGGGGCTGGAGGGTGTGACAGAGATAGGGAGGGGATGTGGGGGCTGGAGGGAGTGACAGAGATAGGGAGGGGGTGTGGGGGCTGGAGGAGGTGACAGAGATAGGGAGGGGGTGTAGGTTCTGGAGGGGGTGACAGGGATAGGGAGGGGGTGTAGGGGCTGGAGGGGGTGACAGTGATAGGGAGGGGGTGCAGGGGGCTGGAGGGGGTGATAGAGGTAGGGAGGGGGTGTAGGGAGTGACAGAGATAGGGAGGGGGTGTAGGGGCTGGAGGGGGTGACAGAGATAGGGAGGGGGTGTAGGGGCTGGAGGGGGTGACAGAGATAGGGAGTGGGTGCAGGGGGCTGGAGGGGGTGATAGAGGTAGGGAGGGGGTGTAGGGTCTGGAGGGGGTGACAGAGATAGGGAGGGGGTGTAGGGAGTGACAGAGATAGGGAGGGGGTGTAGGGGCTGGAGGGGGTGACAGAGATAGGGAGGGGGTGTAGGGGGCTGGTGGAGGTGACAGATATAGGGAGGGGGTGTAGGGGCTGGAGGAGGTGACAGAGATAGGGAGGGGGTGTAGGGGGCTGGAGGAGGTGACAGATATAGGGAGGGGGTGTAGGGGCTGGAGGAGGTGACAGAGATAGGGAGGGGGTGAAGGGGCTGGAGGAGGTGACAGAGGTAGCGAGGGGGTGTAGGGGCTGGAGGGGGTGACAGAGATAGGGAGCGGGTGCAGGGGGCTGGAGGGGCTGATAGAGGTAGGGAGGGGATGTCGGGGCGGGAGGAGGTGACAGAGATAGGGAGGTGGTGTAGGGGATAGGAGGAGGTGACAGAGATAGGGAGGGGGTGTAGGGGGCTGGAGGAGGTGACAGAGATAGGGAGGGTGTGTAGGGGCTGGAGGGGGTGACAGAGATAGGGAGGGGGTCTAGGGGATAGGAGGAGGTGACAGAGATAGGGAGGGGGTGTAGGGGGCTGGAGGAGGTGACAGAGATAGGGAGGGTGTGTAGGGGCTGGAGGGGGTGACAGAGATAGGGAGGGGGTGTAGGGGGTGACAGAGATAGGGAGGGGGTGTAGGGGCTGTAGGGGGTGACAGAAGTAGGGAGGGGGTGTAGGGGCTGGAGGAGGTGACAGAGATAGGGAGGGGGTGTAGGGGCTGGAGGGGGTGACAGAGATAGGGAGGGGGTGTGGGGGCTGGAGGGGGTGACAGAGATAGGGAGGGGGTGTGGGGGCTGGAGGGGGTGACAGAGAAAGGGAGAGGGTGTAGGGGCTGGAGGGGGTGACAGAGATAGGGAGGGGGTGTGGGGGCTGGAGGGGGTGACAGAGAAAGGGAGAGGGTGTAGGGGCTGGAGGGGGTGACAGAGATAGGGAGGGAGTGTAGGGAGCTGGAGGGGGTGACAGAGATAGGGAGGTGGTGCAGGGGGCTGGAGGGGGTGACAGAGATAGGGAGGGGGTGTAGGGGGCTGGCGGGGGTGACAGAGATAGGGAGGGGGTGTAGGGAGCTGGAGGGGGTGACAGAGATAGGGAGGGGGTGCAGGGGGCTGGAGGGGGTGACAGAGATAGGGAGGGGGTGTAGGGGCTGGAGGGGGTGACAGAGATAGGGAGGGGGTGGAGGGGGCTGGAGGGGGTGATAGAGATAGGGAGGGGGTTCAGGGGGCTGGAGGGGGTGACAGAGATAGGGAGGAGGTGTAGGGGCTGGAGGGGGTGACAGAGATAGGGAGAGGGTGTAGGGGGCTGGAGGGGGTGACAGAGGTAGGGAGGGGGTGTTGGGGCTGGAGGGGGTGACAGAGATAGGGAGGGGGTGTAGTGGGCTGGAGGGGGTGATAGAGGTAGGGAGGGGGTGTTGGGGCTGGAGGGGGTGACAGTGATAGGGAGGGGGTGCAGGGGGCTGGAGGGGGTGATAGAGGTAGGGAGGGGGTGTAGGGAGTGACAGAGATAGGGAGGGGGTGTAGGGGCTGGAGGGGGTGACAGAGATAGGGAGGGGGTGTAGGGGCTGGAGGGGGTGACAGAGATAGGGAGTGGGTGCAGGGGGCTGGAGGGGGTGATAGAGGTAGGGAGGGGGTGTAGGGTCTGGAGGGGGTGACAGAGATAGGGAGGGGGTGTAGGGAGTGACAGAGATAGGGAGGGGGTGTAGGGGCTGGAGGGGGTGACAGATATAGGGAGGGGGTGTAGGGGCTGGAGGAGGTGACAGATATAGGGAGGGGGTGTAGGGGCTGGAGGAGGTGACAGAGATAGGGAGGGGGTGTAGGGGGCTGGAGGAGGTGACAGATATAGGGAGGGGGTGTAGGGGCTGGAGGAGGTGACAGAGATAGGGAGGGGGTGAAGGGGCTGGAGGAGGTGACAGAGGTAGCGAGGGGGTGTAGGGGCTGGAGGGGGTGACAGAGATAGGGAGCGGGTGCAGGGGCTGGAGGGGGTGACAGTGATAGGGAGGGGGTGCAGCGGGCTGGAGGGGGTGATAGAGGTAGGGAGGGGGTGTAGGGAGTGACAGAGATAGGGAGGGGGTGTAGGGGCTGGAGGGGGTGACAGAGATAGGGAGGGGGTGTAGGGGCTGGAGGGGGTGACAGAGATAGGGAGTGGGTGCAGGGGGCTGGAGGGGGTGATAGAGGTAGGGAGGGGGTGTAGGGTCTGGAGGGGGTGACAGAGATAGGGAGGGGGTGTAGGTAGTGACAGAGATAGGGAGTGGGTGCAGGGGGCTGGAAGGGGTGACAGAGATAGGGAGGGGGTGTGGGGGCTGGAGGGGGTGACAGAGATAGGGAGGGGGTGTAGGGGGCTGGAGGGGGTGACAGAGATAGGGAGGGGATGTAGGGGGCTGGAGGAGGTGACAGAGATAGGGAGGGGATGTGGGGGCTGGAGGGGGTGACAGAGATAGGGAGGGGGTGTAGGGGCTGGAGGGGGTGACAGAGATAGGGAGGGGGTGTAGGGGGCTGGAGGAGGTGACAGAGATAGGGAGGGGATGTAGGGGCTGGAGGGGGTGACAGAGATAGGGAGGGGGTGTAGGGAGTGACAGAGATAGGGAGGGGGTGTAGGGGCTGGAGTGGGTGACAGAGATAGGGAGGGGATGTAGGGGGCTGGAGGAGGTGACAGAGATAGGGAGGGGATGTAGGGGCTGGAGGGGGTGACAGAGATAGGGAGGGGGTGTAGGGAGTGACAGAGATAGGGAGGGGGTGTAGGGGCTGGAGTGGGTGACAGAGATAGGGAGGGGTGTGGGGGCTGGAGGGGGTGACGGAGATAGGGAGGGGGTGTAGGGGGCTGGAGGGTGTGATAGAGATAGGGAGGGGATGTAGGGGGCTGGAGGAGGTGACAGAGATAGGGAGGGGGTGTAGGGGCTGGAGGGGGTGATAGAGATAGGGAGGGGATGTAGGGGGCTGGAGGGGGTGACGGAGATAGGGAGGGGGTGTAGGGGGCTGGAGGGTGTGATAGAGATAGGGAGGGGATGTAGGGGGCTGGAGGAGGTGACAGAGATAGGGAGGGGGTGTAGGGGCTGGAGGGGGTGATAGAGATAGGGAGGGGATGTAGGGGGCTGGAGGGGGTGACAGAGATAGGGAGGGGATGTAGGGGCTGGAGGGGGTGACAGAGATAGGGAGGGGGTGTAGGGAGTGACAGAGATAGGGAGGGGGTGTAGGGGCTGGAGTGGGTGACAGAGATAGGGAGGGGTGTGGGGGCTGGAGGGGGTGACGGAGATAGGGAGGGGGTGTAGGGGGCTGGAGGGTGTGATAGAGATAGGGAGGGGATGTAGGGGGCTGGAGGAGGTGACAGAGATAGGGTGGGGGTGTAGGGGCTGGAGTGGGTGACAGAGATAGGGAGGGGTGTGGGGGCTGGAGGGGGTGACAGAGATAGGGAGGGGGTGTAGGGGGCTGGAGGGTGTGATAGAGATAGGGAGGGGATGTAGGGGGCTGGAGGAGGTGACAGAGATAGGGAGGGGGTGAAGGGGCTGGAGGAGGTGACAGAGATAGGGAGGGGGTGTAGGGGCTGGAGGGGGTGACAGAGATAGGGAGGGGGTGTAGGGGACAGGAGGAGGTGACAGAGATAGGGAGGGAGTGTAGGGGGTGACAGAGGTAGGAAGGGGGTGTAGGGAGCTGGAGGAGGTGACAGAAATAGAGTTGGGGGTAGGGGCTGGAGGGGGTGACAGAGATAGGGAGGGGGTGTAGGGGACAGGAGGAGGTGACAGAGATAGGGAGGGAGTGTAGGCGGCTGAAGGAGGTGACAGAGATAGGGAGGGGGTGTAGGGGGTTAGAGGAGGTGACAGTGATAGGGAGGGGGTGTAGGGGCTGGAGGGGGTGACAGAGATAGGGAGGGGGTGTAGGGGGTGACAGAGATAGGGAGGGGGTGTTGGGGGCTGGAGGGGGTGACAGAGATAGGGAGGGGGTGCAGGGAGTGACAGAGATAGGGAGGGGGCGTAGGGGGCTGAAGGGGGTGACAGAGATAGGGAGAGGGTGTTGGGGGCTGGAGGGGGTGACAGAGATAGGGAGGGGGTGTAGGGAGTGACAGAGATAGGGAGGGGCTGCAGGGAGTGACAGAGATAGGGAGGGGATGTGGGGGCTGGAGGGGGTGACAGAGATAGGGAGGGGGTGTAGGGGGCTGGAGGGTGTGACAGAGATAGGGAGGGGATGTGGGGGCTGGAGGGGGTGACAGAGATAGGGAGGGGGTGTGGGGGCTGGAGGAGGTGACAGAGATAGGGAGGGGGTGTAGGTTCTGGAGGGGGTGACAGGGATAGGGAGGGGGTGTAGGGGCTGGAGGGGGTGACAGTGATAGGGAGGGGGTGCAGGGGGCTGGAGGGGGTGATAGAGGTAGGGAGGGGGTGTAGGGAGTGACAGAGATAGGGAGGGGGTGTAGGGGCTGGAGGGGGTGACAGAGATAGGGAGGGGGTGTAGGGGCTGGAGGGGGTGACAGAGATAGGGAGTGGGTGCAGGGGGCTGGAGGGGGTGATAGAGGTAGGGAGGGGGTGTAGGGTCTGGAGGGGGTGACAGAGATAGGGAGGGGGTGTAGGGAGTGACAGAGATAGGGAGGGGGTGTAGGGGCTGGAGGGGGTGACAGAGATAGGGAGGGGGTGTAGGGGGCTGGTGGAGGTGACAGATATAGGGAGGGGGTGTAGGGGCTGGAGGAGGTGACAGAGATAGGGAGGGGGTGTAGGGGGCTGGAGGAGGTGACAGATATAGGGAGGGGGTGTAGGGGCTGGAGGAGGTGACAGAGATAGGGAGGGGGTGAAGGGGCTGGAGGAGGTGACAGAGGTAGCGAGGGGGTGTAGGGGCTGGAGGGGGTGACAGAGATAGGGAGCGGGTGCAGGGGGCTGGAGGGGCTGATAGAGGTAGGGAGGGGATGTCGGGGCGGGAGGAGGTGACAGAGATAGGGAGGTGGTGTAGGGGATAGGAGGAGGTGACAGAGATAGGGAGGGGGTGTAGGGGGCTGGAGGAGGTGACAGAGATAGGGAGGGTGTGTAGGGGCTGGAGGGGGTGACAGAGATAGGGAGGGGGTCTAGGGGATAGGAGGAGGTGACAGAGATAGGGAGGGGGTGTAGGGGGCTGGAGGAGGTGACAGAGATAGGGAGGGTGTGTAGGGGCTGGAGGGGGTGACAGAGATAGGGAGGGGGTGTAGGGGGTGACAGAGATAGGGAGGGGGTGTAGGGGCTGTAGGGGGTGACAGAAGTAGGGAGGGGGTGTAGGGGCTGGAGGAGGTGACAGAGATAGGGAGGGGGTGTAGGGGCTGGAGGGGGTGACAGAGATAGGGAGGGGGTGTGGGGGCTGGAGGGGGTGACAGAGATAGGGAGGGGGTGTGGGGGCTGGAGGGGGTGACAGAGAAAGGGAGAGGGTGTAGGGGCTGGAGGGGGTGACAGAGATAGGGAGGGGGTGTGGGGGCTGGAGGGGGTGACAGAGAAAGGGAGAGGGTGTAGGGGCTGGAGGGGGTGACAGAGATAGGGAGGGAGTGTAGGGAGCTGGAGGGGGTGACAGAGATAGGGAGGTGGTGCAGGGGGCTGGAGGGGGTGACAGAGATAGGGAGGGGGTGTAGGGGGCTGGCGGGGGTGACAGAGATAGGGAGGGGGTGTAGGGAGCTGGAGGGGGTGACAGAGATAGGGAGGGGGTGCAGGGGGCTGGAGGGGGTGACAGAGATAGGGAGGGGGTGTAGGGGCTGGAGGGGGTGACAGAGATAGGGAGGGGGTGTAGGGGGCTGGAGGGGGTGATAGAGATAGGGAGGGGGTTCAGGGGGCTGGAGGGGGTGACAGAGATAGGGAGGAGGTGTAGGGGCTGGAGGGGGTGACAGAGATAGGGAGAGGGTGTAGGGGGCTGGAGGGGGTGACAGAGATAGTGAGGGCGTGTAGGGGCTGGAGGGGGTGACAGAGATAGGGAGGGGGTGTAGGGGGCTGGAGGGGGTAATAGAGGTAGGGAGGGGGTGTTGGGGCTGGAGGGGGTGACAGAGATAGGGAGGGGGTGTAGTGGGCTGGAGGGGGTGATAGAGGTAGGGAGGGGGTGTTGGGGCTGGAGGGGGTGACAGAGATAGTGAGGGGGTGTAGGGGCTGGAGGGGGTGACAGAGATAGGGAGAGGGTGTAGGGGGCTGGAGGGGGTGACAGAGATAGGGAGGGGGTGTAGGGGCTGGAGGGGGTGACAGAGATAGGGAGGGGGTGTAGGGGGCTGGAGGGGGTGATAGAGGTAGGGAGGGGCTTTAGGGGCTGGAGGGGGTGACAGATAGGGAGGGGGTGTAGGGGCTGGAGGGGGTGACAGAGATAGGGAGGGGGTGTAGGGGCTGGAGGAGGTGACAGAGATAGGGAGGGGGTGTAGGGGCTGGAGGAGGTGACAGAGATAGGGAGGGGGTGTAGGGGGCTGGAGGAGGTGACAGAGATAGGGAGGGGGTGTAGGGGCTGGAGGGGGTGACAGAGATAGGGAGGGGGTGTAGGGGCTGGAGGAGGTGACAGAGATAGGGAGGGGGTGTAGGGGCTGGAGGAGGTGACAGAGATAGGGAGGGGGTGTAGGGGCTGGAGGAGGTGACAGAGATAGGGAGGGGGTGTAGGGGCTGGAGGAGGTGACAGAGATAGGGAGGGGGTGTAGGGGCTGGAGGAGGTGACAGAGATAGGGAGGGGGTGTAGGGGCTGGAGGAGGTGACAGAGATAGGGAGGGGGTGTAGGGGGCTGGAGGAGGTGACAGAGATAGGGAGGGGGTGTAGGGGCTGGAGGGGGTGACAGAGATAGGGAGGGGGTGTAGGGGGCTGGAGAAAGTGACAGAGATAGGGAGGGGGTGTAGGGGCTGGAGGAGGTGACAGAGATAGGGAGGGGGTGTAGGGGCTGGAGGAGGTGACAGAGATAGGGAGGTGGTGTAGGTGGTGGAGGAGGTGACAGAGATAGGGAAGGGGTGTAGGGGGCTGGAGGAGGTGACAGAGATAGGGAGGGGGTGTAGGGGCTGGAGGGGGTGACAGAGATAGGGAGGGGGTGTAGGGGCTGGAGGGGGTGACAGAGATAGGGAGGGGGTGTAGGGGCTGGAGGAGGTGACAGAGATAGGGAGGGAGTGTAGGGGCTGGAGGAGGTGACGGAGATGGGGAGGGAGTGTAGGGGGTGTCAGAGATAGGGAGGGGATGTAGGGGGTGTCAGAGATAGGGAGGGTGTTTAGGGGGTGACAGAGATAGGGAGGGGATGTAGGGGCTGGAGGAGGTGACAGAGATAGGGAGGGGGTGTAGGGGCTGGAGGGGGTGACAGAGATAGGGAGGGGGTGTAGGGGGTGTCAGAGATAGGGAGGGGGTGTAGGGGGTGACAGAGATAGGGAGGGGGCGTAGGGGCTGGAGGAGGTGACAGAGATAGGGAGGGGGCATAGGGGCTGGAGGAGGTGACAGAGATAGGGAGGGGGTGTAGGATGGTGACAGAGATAGGGAGGGGGTGTAGGATGGTGACAGAGATAGGGAGGGGGTGTAGGATGGTGACAGAGATAGGGAGGGGGTGTAGGGGCTGGAGTGGGTGACAGAGATAGGGAGGGGGTGTAGGGGGCTGGAGGAGGTGACAGAGATAGGGAGGGGGTGTAGGGGGCTGGCGGAGGTGACAGAGATAGGGAGGGGGTGTAGGGGGCTTGAGGGGGTGACAGAGATAGGGAGGGGGTGTAGGGGGCTGGAGGAGGTGACAGAGATAGGGAGGGGGTGTAAGGGCTGGAGGGGGTGACAGAGATAGGGAGGGAGTGTAGGGGGTGACAGAGATAGGGAGGGGGTGTAGGGGGTGACAGAGATAGGGAGGGGGTGTAGGGGGTGACAGAGATAGGGAGGGGGTGTAGGGGGTGTCAGAGATAGGGAGGGTGTGTAAGGGCTGGAGGGGGTGACAGAGATAGGGAGGGGGTGTAAGGGCTGGAGGGGGTGACAGAGATAGGGAGGGGGTGTAGGGGGTGACAGAGATAGGGAGGGGGTGTAGGGGGTGACAGAGATAGGGAGGGGGTGTAGGGGCTGGAGGGTGTGACAGAGATAGGGAGGAGGTGTAAGGGCTGGAGGGGGTGACAGAGATTGGGAGGGGGTGTAGGGGGTGTCAGAGATAGGGAGGGGGTGTAGGGGGTGACAGAGATAGGGAGGGGATGTAGGGGCTGGAGGAGGCGACAGAGATAGGGAGGGGGTGTAGGGGGTGTCAGAGATAGGGAGGGGGTGTAGGGGGTGTCAGAGATAGGGAGGGGGTGTAGGGGCTGGAGGGGGTGACAGAGATAGGGAGGGAGTGTAGGGTCTGGATGGGGTGACAGCGATAGGGAGGGGGTGTAGGGGCTGGAGGGGGTGACAGAGATAGGGAGGAGGTGTAGGGGGTGACAGAGATAGGGAGGGGGTGCAGGGGCTGGAGGGGGTGACAGAGATCGGGAGAGGGTGTAGGGAGTGACAGAGATAGGGAGGGAGTGTAGGGGGCTGGAGGGGGTGACAGAGATAGGGAGGGGGTGTAGGGGGTGACAGAAATAGGGAGGGGGTGTAGGGGCTGGAGGGGGTGACAGAGATAGGGAGGAGGTGTAGGGGGTGACAGAGATAGGGAGGAGGTGTAGGGGCTGGAGGGGGTGACAGAGATAGGGAGGGGGTGGAGGGGCTGGAGGGGGTGACAGAGATAGGGAGGAGGTGTAGGGGGTGACAGAGATAGGGAGGGAGTGTAGGGGGCTGGAGGGGGTGACAGAGATAGGGAGGGGGTGGAGGGAACTGGAGGGAGTGACAGAGATAGGGAGGGGGTGTAGGTGGCTGGAGGGGGTGACAGAGATAGGGAGGGGGTGGAGGGAACTGGAGGGAGTGACAGAGATAGGGAGGGGGTGTAGGGGACTGGAGGGGGTGACAGAGATACGGAGAGGGTGTAGGGAGTGACAGAGATAGGGAGGGAGTGTAGGGGGCTGGAGGGGGTGACAGAGATAGGGAGGGGGTGGAGGGAACTGGAGGGAGTGACAGAGATAGGGAGGGGGTGTAGGGGACTGGAGGGGGTGACAGAGATAGGGAGGGGGCTGGAGGGGGTGACAGAGATAGGGAGGGGGTGGAGGGAACTCGAGGGAGTGACAGAGATAAGGAGGGGGTGTAGGGGACTGGAGGGGGTGACAGAGATAGGGAGGGGGCTGGAGGGGGTGACAGAGATAGGGAGGGGGGGGTAGGGGCTGGAGGAGGTGACAGAGATAGGGAGGGGGTGAAGGGGCTGGAGGGGGTGACAGAGATAGGGAGGGGGTGTAGGGGCTGGAGGAGGTGACAGAGATAGGGAGGGGGTGTGGGGGCTGGAGGGGGTGACAGAGATAGGGAGGGGGTGTGGGGGCTGGAGGAGGTGACAGAGATAGGGAGGGGGTGAAGGGGCTGGAGGGGGTGACAGAGATAGGGAGGGGGTGTAGGGGCTGGAGGAGGTGACAGAGATAGGGAGGGGGTGTGGGGGCTGGAGGAGGTGACAGAGATAGGGAGGGGGTGAAGGGGCTGGAGGGGGTGACAGAGATAGGGAGGGGGTGTTGGGGGCTGGAGTGGGGACAGAGATAGCGAGGGGGTGTCGGGGGCTGGAGGGGGTGACAGAGATAGGGAGGGGGTGAAGGGGCTGGAGGGGGTGACAGAGATAGGGAGGGGGTGTAGGGGCCTGGATTGGGGACAGAGATAGCGAGGGGGTGTCGGGGGCTGGAGGGGGTGACAGAGGTAGGGAGTGGGTGTAGGGCTGGAGGAGGTGACAGAGATAGGGAGGGGGTGTAGGGAGTGGAGGGGGTGACGGAGATAGGGAGGGGGTGTAGGGAGTAACAGAGATAGGGAGGTGGTGTAGGGGGCTGGAGGGGATGACAGAGATAGGGAGGGGGCGTAGGGGCTGGAGGGGGTGACAGAGATAGGGAGGAGGTGTAGGGGCTGGAGGGGGTGACAGAGATAGAGAGGGAGGGGAAGGGGGCTGGAGGAGGTGACTGAGATAGGGAGGTGGTGTAAGGGCTGGGGGGGGGGGTGACAGAGATAGGGAGGGGGTGTAGGGAGTGACAGAAATAGGGAGGTGGTGTAGGGGGCTGGAGGGGGTGACAGAGATAGGGAGGGGGTGTAGGTGGCTGGAGGTGGTGACAGATATAGAGAGGGAGGGGAAGGGGGCTGGAGGAGGTGACAGAGATAGGGAGGTGGTGTAAGGGCTAGAGGGGGTGACAGAGATAGGGAGGGGGGTAGGGGCTGGAGGGGGTGACAGAGATAGGGAGGGGGTGTATGGGCTGGAGGGTGTGACAGAGATAGGGAGGGGTTGTAGGGAGTGGAGGGGGTGACGGAGATAGGGAGGGGGTGTAGGGAGTAACAGAGATAGGGAGGTGGTGTAGGGGGCTGGAGGGGATGACAGAGATAGGGAGGGGGCGTAGGGGGCTGGAGTGGGTGACAGAGATAGGGAGGGGGTGTAGGGGCTGTTGGGGGTGACAGAGATAGGGAGGGGGTGTATGGGCTGGAGGGTGTGACAGAGATAGGGAGGGGTTGTAGGGAGTGGAGGGGGTGACGGAGATAGGGAGGGGGTGTAGGGAGTAACAGAGATAGGGAGGTGGTGTAGGGGGCTGGAGGGGATGACAGAGATAGGGAGGGGGTGTAGGGGGCTGGAGGAGGTGACAGAGATAGGGAGGAGGTGTAGGGGCTGGAGGGGGTGACAGAGATAGAGAGGGAGGGGAAGGGGGCTGGAGGAGGTGACTGAGATAGGGAGGTGGTGTAAGGGCTGGGGGGGGGGGTGACAGAGATAGGGAGGGGGTGTAGGGAGTGACAGAAATAGGGAGGTGGTGTAGGGGGCTGGAGGGGGTGACAGAGATAGGGAGGGGGTGTAGGTGGCTGGAGGTGGTGACAGATATAGAGAGGGAGGGGAAGGGGGCTGGAGGAGGTGACAGAGATAGGGAGGTGGTGTAAGGGCTGGAGGGGGTGACAGAGATAGGGAGGGGGTGTAGGGTGTGACAGAGATAGGGAGGGGGTGTAGGGGTTGGAGGAGGTGACAGAGATAGGGAGGGGGTGTAGTAGCTGGAGGGGGTCACAGAGATAGGGAGGGGGTGTAGGGGGGTGTAGGGGGTGACAGAGATAGGGAGGGGGTGTAGAGGGCTGGAGGGGGTGACAGATATAGGGAGGGGGTGTAGGGGGCTGGAGGGGGTGACAGAGGTAGGGAGGGGGTGTAGGGGGTGACAGAGATAGGGAGGGGGTGTAGGGGGCTGGAGGGGGTGACAGAGATAGGGAGGGGGTGTAGGGGCTGGAGGGGGTGACAGAGATAGGGAGGGGGTGTAGTGGGTGACAGAGATAGGGAGGGGGTGTAGAGGGTGACAGAGGGAGGGGGTGTCGCGGGCTGGAGTGGGTGACAGTGATAGGGAGGGGGTGTAGCGGGTTGGAGGGGGTGACAGAGATAGGGAGGGGGTGTAGGGGCTGGACGGGGTGACAGAGATAGGGAGGGGGTGTAGGGGGCTGGTGGGGTTGAGAGAGATAGGGAGGGGGTGTAGGGGGCTGGAGGAGGTGACAGAGATAGGGAGGGGGCTGGAGGAGGTGACAGAGATAGGGAGGGGGTGTAGGGGCTGGAGGGGGTGACAGAGATAGGGAGGGGGTGTAGGGGCTGGACGGGGTGACAGAGATAGGGAGGGGGTGTAGGGGGCTGGTGGGGTTGAGAGAGATAGGGAGGGGGTGTAGGGGGCTGGAGGAGGTGACAGAGATAGGGAGGGGATGTAGGGGCTGGAGGAGGTGACAGAGATAGGGAGGGGGTGTAGGGGGCTGGAGGGGGTGACAGAGATAGGGAGGGGGTGTAGGGGCTGGAGGGGGTGACAGAGATAGGGAGGGGGTGTAGGGGGCTGGAAGGGGCGACAGAGATGGGGGGGGGTGTAGGGGCCGGACGGGGTGACAGAGATAGGGAGGGAGGGGGTGCAGGGTGCTGGAGGGGGTGACAGAGATAGGGAGGGGGTGTAGGGGCCGGACGGGGTGACAGAGATAGGGAGGGGGTGGGGGAAGGGGGCTGGAGGGGGTGACAGAGATAGGGAGGGGGTGTAGGGTCTGGATGGGGTGACAGAGATGGGGCGGGTGTAGGGGCTGGAGGGGGTAACAGGGATAGGGAGGGGGTATAGGAGCTGGAGGGGGTGACAGAGATAGGGAGGGGGTGTAGGGAGTGACAGAGATAGAGAGGGGTCGTAGGGGCTGGAGGGGGAGACAGAGATAGGGAGGGGGTGTAGGGGGCTGGAGGGGGTGACAGAGATAGGGAGGGGGTGTAGGGGCTGGAGGGGGTGACAGAGATAGGGAGGAGGTGTAGTGGGCTGGAGGGGGTGACAGAGATAGGGAGGGGGTGTAGGGGGCTGGAGGGGGTGACAGAGATAGGGAGGGGGTGTAGGGGCTGGAGGGGGTGACAGAGATAGGGTGGGAGTGTAGGGTCTGGATGGGGTGACAGAGATGGGGCGGGTGTAGGGGCTGGAGGGGGTAACAGGGATAGGGAGGATGTGTAGGGGCTGGAGGAGATGACAGAGAGAGGGAGGGTGTGCAGGGTCAGGATGGGGTGACAGCGATAGGGAGGGGGGTGGAGGGGGTTTTCAGAGATAGGGAGGGGGTGTAGGGGCCTGGAGGGGGTGACAGAGATAGGGAGGGGGTGTAGGGGGCTGGAGGAGGTGACAGAGATAGGGAGGAGGTGTAGGGGCTGGAGGGTGTGACAGAGATAGGGAGGAGGTGTATGGGGTTGGAGGGGGTGACAGAGATAGGGAGGGGGTGTAGGGACTGGAGGGGGTGACAGAGTTAGGGAGGGGGTTTAGGGGGTGACAGAGATAGGGAGGGGGTGTAGGGGGTGACAGAGATAGGGAGGAGTGTAGGGGGCTGGAGGGGGTGACAGAGATAGGGAGGGTGTGTAGGGTGTGGAGGGGATGACAGAGACAGGGAGGGGTTGTAGGGGGTGGAGGGAGTGACAGAGATAGGGAGTGGGTGTAAGGGGGTGGAGGGGGTGACAAAGATAGGGAGGGGGTGTGGAGGGTGGAGGGGATGACAGAGATAGGGAGGGGGTGTAGGGGCTGGAGGGGGTGACAGAGATAGGGAGGGGGTGTAGGGGGCTTGAGGGGGTGATAGAGATAGGGAGGGGGTGTAGGAGGCTGGAGGAGGTGACAGAGATAGGGAGGGGGTGTAGGGGCTGGAGGGGGTGAGAGAGATAGGGAGGGGGTGTAGGGGGCTGGAGGGGGTGACAGAGATATGGAGGGGGTGTAGTGGCTGGAGGGGGTGACAGAGATAGGGAGGGGGTGTAGGGGGTGACAGAGAAAGGGAGGGGGTGTAGGGGCTGGAGAGGGTGACAGAGATAGGGAGGGGGTGACAGAGATAGGGAGGGGATGACAGAGATAGGGAGGGGTGTATGGGCTGGAGGTGGTGACAGAGATAGGGAGGGGGTGTAGGGGCTGGAGGGGCTGACAGAGATAAGGAGGGGGTGTAGAGAGTGGAGGAAGTGACAGAGATAGGGAGGGGGAGTAGGGGCTGGAGGAGGTGAGAGAGAAAGGGAGGGGGTGTAGGGGGCTGGAGGGGGTGACAGAGATATGGAGGGGGTTTAGAGGGCTGGACGGGGTGACAGAAATAGGGAGGGGGTGTAGGGGGTGACAGAGATAGTGAAGGGGTGTAGGGGCTGTAGGGGGTGACAGAGATAGGGAGGAGTTGTAGGGGCTGGAGGGGTTGACAGAGATAGGGAGGGGGTTGGGGGCTGGAGCGGGTGACAGAGATGGGGTGTAGGGGCTGGAGGGGGTGACAGAGATAGGGAGGGGGTTAGGGGGCTGGAGGGGGGTGACAGAGATGGGGGGGTAGGGGCTGGAGGTGGTGACAGAGATACGGAGGGGGTGTAGGGTCTGGAGGAGGTGACAGAGATAGGGAGGGGGAGTAGGGGGCTGGAGGGGTGACAGGGATAGGGAGGGGGAGTAGGGGGCTGGAGGGGGTGACAGAGATAGGGAGGGGGTGTAGGGGCTGGAGCGGGTGACAGCGATAGGGAGGGGGTTTGGGGCTGGAGGGGGTGACAGAGATATGGAGGGGGTGTTGGGGCTGGTGGGTGTGACAGATAGGGAGGGGGTGAAGGGGCTGGAGGGGGTGACAGGGATAGGGAGGCGGAGTATGGGGCTGGAGGGGGTGACAGAGATAGGGAGGTGATTGTGTGTGTGTGTGAGAGTGTGAGTGTGTGTGTGTGAGAAAGTGAGTGTGTGTGTGTGTGAGAGAATGAATGTGTGTGAGTATGTGAGAGAGTGTGTGTGTGTGTGTGTGTGAGTGTGTTTGCGAGTGTGTATGTGTGACTGTGTGTGTGAGTGAGTGTGTGTGAGAGTGTGAGTGTGTGTGTGAGAGAGTGAGTGTGTGTGTGAGAGAGTGAGTGTGTGTGTGTGAGAGAGGGAGTGTGTGTGTGAGTGAGTGTGTGTGTGTGAGAGTGAGTGTGTGTGTGTAAGAGAGTGAGTGTGTGTGTGAGAGAGTGTGTATGTGAGAGAGAGTGAGAGTGTGTGTGTGAGAGAGAGAGTGTGTGTGTGTGTATGTGAGAGAGAGTGAGAGTGGGTGTGAGAGAGGGAGTGTGTGTATGTAAGAGAGAGTGTGTGTGTGAGAGAGTGAGTGTGTGTGTGAGAGTGAGTGTGTGTGTGAGAGAGAGTGTGTATGTGAGAGAGTGAGTGTGTGTGTGAGAGAGGGAGTGTGTGTATGTGAGAGAGTGAGTGTGTGTGAGAGTGAGTGTGTGTGTGAGAGAGGGAGTGTGTGAGAGAGGGAGTGTGTGTATGTGAGAGAGTGTGTGTGTGTGTGAGAG